>NW_027423105.1:0-100686 GCF_048934315.1 Petromyzon marinus
ACTCACCCACTCACCTCACCCACTCACTCACCCACTCACCTCACCCACTCACTCACTCACCCACTCACTCACCCACTCACCAACCCACCCATTCACCCACCCACTCACTCACCCACTGACTCACTCACCCACTGACTCACCCACCCACTCACCCACTCACTCACTCACCCACTCACTCACTCACCACCTACTCACTCACCCACTCACCCACCCACTCACTCACCCACTCACCCACCCACCCACACATTCACTCACTCACTCACCCACTCACCCTTTCAATCACCCACTAACTCACCCACTCACTCACCCACTCACTCACTGACCCACTCACCACACATTCACCCACTCACTCACCCATTCACTCACCCACTCACTCACTCACCCACTCACTCACTCACCCACTCACCACCCACTCACCCACTCACTCACCCACTCACTCACTGACCCACTCACCACACATTCACCCACTCACTCACCCATTCACTCACCCACTCACTCACTCACCTACTCACTCACTCACCCACTCACCACCCATTCACCCACTCACTCATCCACTCACTCACCCACTCACCCACCCACTCACTCACCCACCCATTCACCCACTCACCCACCCACTCACCCTTTCACTCACCCACTCACTCACGCACTCACCCTTTCACTCACCAACTCACTCACTCACCCACCCACTCACTCACCCACTCACCTCACCCACTCACTCACCCACTCACTCACTCACCCACTCACCAACCCACCCATTCACCCACCCACTCACTCACCCACTGACTCACTCACCCACTGACTCACCCACCCACTCACCCACTCACTCACTCACCCACTCACTCACTCACCCACTCACTCCCACTCACTCACCCACTCACTCACCCACTCACCACCCACTCACCACCCACTCACTCACCCACCCACTCACTCACCCACCCACCCACTCACTCACCACCCACCCACTCACTCACCCACCCACCCACTCACCCACCCACCCACTCACCCACCCACCCACTCACCCACCCACCCACCCACTCACCCACCCACCCACCCACTCACCCACCCACCCACCCACTCACCCACCCACCCACCCACTCACCCACCCACCCTCTCACCCACCCACCCACTCACCCACCAACCCACTCACCCACTCACGTACCCACTCAACCACCCACCCACAAACCCACCCACTAACCCACCCACCAACCCACCCACCACCACCCACTCACCCACTCACTCACTCACCCACCCACTCACTCACCCACCCACTCACTCACCCACCCACTCACTCACCCACCCACTCACTCACCCACCCACCAACTCACTCACCCACTCACTCACCCACCCATCCACCCACCCACTCACCCCCCACTCACCCACCCCCTGACCCACCCACCCACTCACCCCCCCTACCATCACCCACCCCCTGACCCACCCACCCACTCACCCACCCACCCTCTCACCCACTCACTCACCCACCCACCCACTCACCCACCCACTCACCCACCCACTCACAAACCCACCCACCAACCCATCCACCAACCCACTCACCCACCCACCCTCTCACCCACCCACCCACCCATTCACTCACTCACCCACCCACTCACCCACCCACCCACCCACTCACCCACCCACCCCCTAACCCACCCACTCACTAACCCACTCACCTACCCACTCACCCACCCACCCACTTAATCACTCACCCACCCCCTCACCCACCCACCCACCCACTCACCCACCCACCCACTAACCCACCCACCCACTAACCCACCCACCCACCCACTAACCCACCCACCCACCCACTCACCCACCCACCCACCCACTCACCCACCCACCCACTCAATCACCCACTCACCCACCACCCACCAACCCACCCACCAACCCACTACCCATCCACCCTCTCACCGACCCACCCACTCACCCACTCACTCACCCATCCACCCTCTCACCCACCCACCCACTCACCCACCCACTCACTCACCCACCCATTCACTCATCCATTCACCAACTCACTCATTCACCCACTCACCCATTCACCCACTCACCCATTCACTCACCCACTCACTCGCTCACCCACTCACTCACCCACTCACTCACCCACTCACCCAACCACTCACTCACTCACTCACCCACTCACTCACCACCTACTCACTCACCCACTCACCCACCCACTCACTCACCCACTCACCCACCCACCCACACATTCACTCACTCACTCACCCACTCACCCTTTCAATCACCCACTAACTCACCCACTCACTCACCCACTCACTCACTGACCCACTCACCACACATTCACCCACTCACTCACCCATTCACTCACCCACTCACTCACTCACCCACTCACTCACTCACCCACTCACCCTTTCAATCACCCACTAACTCACCCACTCACTCACCCACTCACTCACTGACCCACTCACCACACATTCACCCATTCACTCTCCACCCACTCACTCACCCACTCACTCACTCACCCACTCACCACCCACTCACCCACTCACTCACCCACTCACTCACTGACCCACTCACCACACATTCACCCACCTCACTCACCCATTCACTCACCCACTCACTCACTCACCTACTCACTCACTCACCCACTCACCACCCATTCACCCACTCACTCACCCACTCACTCATCCACTCACTCACCCACTCACCCACCCACTCACTCACCCACCCATTCACCCACTCACCCACCCACTCACCCTTTCACTCACCCACTCACTCACGCACTCACCCTTTCACTCACCAACTCACTCACTCACCCACCCACTCACTCACCCACTCACCTCACCCACTCACTCACTCCACTCACTCACCCACCCACTCACCAACCCACCCATCCCCACCCACTCACTCACCCACACTCACTCACTCACACCCACTCCACTCACCCACCCACTCACCACTCACTCACTCACTCACTCACTCACTCACCCCACTCACTCACACCACTCACTCACCCCCACCACCCACTCACCACTCGGGTATCCCCCACTCACCACCCACTCCCTCCCCCACCCACACACTCACCCACCCACCCACTCACTCACCCACCCACCCACTCACTCACCCACCCACCCACTCACCCACCCACCCACTACCACCCACTCACCCACCCACCCACCCCACTCACCCACCCACCCACCCACTCACCCACCCACCCTCTCACCCACCCACCCACTCACCTATCCACTCACCTATTCACTCACAAACCCACCCACCAACCCACCCACCAACCCACTCACCCACCCACCCACTCACCCACTCACTCACCCACTCACTCACCCACTCACTCACTCACCTACCCACTCACCCACTCACTCACTCACCCACTCACTAACCCACCCACTCACCCACTCACTCACCCACCCATTCACCCACTCACCCACCCACCCACTCACCCACCCATTCACTCACTCACCCCCTCACCCACCCACCCACTCACTCACCCATTCACCCACTCACCCACTCACCCACCCACTCACCCACCCACCCACTCACTCACCCACTCACTCACTCACCCACTCACCCACCCACTCACCCACCCACTCACTCACTCACCCACTCACCCTATCACTCACTCACCCACTCACTCACCCACCCACCCCCTCACCCACTCACCCACTCACTCACCCACTCACTCACTCACCCACCCACCAACCCACTCACCCACCCACCCACCCACTCACCCACCCACCCACTCACCCACCTACCACCCACCCACTCACCCACACTCACCCACCAACCCACTCACCCACTCACGTACCCACTCAACCACCCACCCACAAACCCACCCACTAACCCACCCACCAACCCACCCACCAACCCACTCACCCACTCACTCACTCACCCACCCACTCACTCACCCACCCACTCACTCACCCACCCACTCACTCACCCACCCACTCACCCACCCACCCACCAACTCACTCACCCACTCACTCACCCACCCATCCACCCACCCACTCACCCCCCACTCACCCACCCCCTGACCCACCCACCCACTCACCCCCTCACCCACCCCCTGACCCACCCACCCACTCACCCACCCACCCTCTCACCCACTCACTCACCCACCCACCCACTCACCCACCCACTCACCCACCCACTCACAAACCCACCCACCAACCCATCCACCAACCCACTCACCCACCCACCCTCTCACCCACCCACCCACCCATTCACTCACTCACCCACCCACTCACCCAACCCACCCACTCCCCCACCCACCCCCTAACCCACCCACTCACTAACCCACTCACCTACCCACTCACCCACCCACCCACTTAATCACTCACCCACCCCCTCACCCACCCCACCCACCCACTCACCCACCCACCCACTAACCCACCCACCCACCCACTAACCCACCCACCCACCCACTCACCCACCCACCCACCCACTCACCCACCCACCCACTCAATCACCCACTCACCCACCACCCACCAACCCACCCACCAACCCACTAACCCATCCACCCTCTCACCGACCCACCCACTCACCCACTCACTCACCCATCCACCCTCTCACCCACCCACCCACTCACCCACCCACTCACTCACCCACCCATTCACTCATCCATTCACCAACTCACTCATTCACCCACTCACCCATTCACCCACTCACCCATTCACTCACCCACTCACTCGCTCACCCACTCACTCACCCACTCACTCACCCACTCACCCAACCACTCACTCACTCACTCACCCACTCACTCACCACCTACTCACTCACCCACTCACCCACCCACTCACTCACCCACTCACCCACCCACCCACACATTCACTCACTCACTCACCCACTCACCCTTTCAATCACCCACTAACTCACCCACTCACTCACCCACTCACTCACTGACCCACTCACCACACATTCACCCACTCACTCACCCATTCACTCACCCACTCACTCACTCACCCACTCACTCACTCACCCACTCACCACCCACTCACCCACTCACTCACTCACTCACTCACTCACTGACCCACTCACCACACATTCACCCACTCACTCACCCATTCACTCACCCACTCACTCACCTACTCACTCACTCACCCACTCACCACCCATTCACCCACTCACTCACCCACTCACTCATCCACTCACTCACCCACTCACCCACCCACTCACTCACCCATTCACCCACTCACCCACCCACTCACCCTTTCACTCACCCACTCACTCACGCACTCACCCTTTCACTCACCAACTCACTCACTCACCCACCCACTCACTCACCCACTCACCTCACCCACTCACTCACCCACTCACCTCACCCACTCACTCACTCACCCACTCACTCACCCACTCACCAACCCACCCATTCACCCACCCACTCACTCACCCACTGACTCACTCACCCACTGACTCACCCACCCCCTCACCCACTCACTCACTCACCCACTCACTCACTCACCCACTCACCACCCACTCACCACCCACTCACCCACCCACTCACTCACCCACCCACCCACTCACCCACCCACCCACTCACCCACCCACCCACTCACCCACCCACCCACCCACTCACCCACCCACCCACCCACTCACCCACCCACCCACCCACTCACCCACCCACCCACCCACTCACCCACCCACCCACCCACTCACCCACCCACCCACCCACTCACCCACCCACCCTCTCACCCACCCACCCACTCACCTATCCACTCACCTATTCACTCACAAACCCACCCACCAACCCACCCACCAACCCACTCACCCACCCACCCACTCACCCACTCACTCACCCACTCACTCACCCACTCACTCACTCACCTACCCACTCACCCACTCACCCACCCACCCACTCACCCACTCACTCACCCACCCATTCACCCACTCACCCACCCACCCACTCACCCACCCATTCACTCACTCACCCCCTCACCCACCCACCCACTCACTCACCCACTCACCACCCACTCACCACCCACCCACTCACCACCCATCCACTCACCATCCACTCACCATTTCACTCACCCACTCACTCACCTACTCACTCACCCACTCACCCATTCACTCAACCACCCACCCACTCACCACCACTTACCGCTATAATGGTGTATCCGTAGATGATTATAAAATTAAGAATGATAATCGTTGCTGTTGTTGCTGCAAACCGGTAAAGTGTTTTTAAATTTTCATTTAAATTTTAATTTTAAACTTCGTAACGATTTTTTGCAACAAAAATTTCTCCACTCAAAGGCTGAACGGGAGGCCTAGCAAGCACCCGCCTAGCACGGGTGACATGACGTCATTCACTCGGAGCCGGGCTTTGTGGCGTGACGTCATTCACAAGGAGGCGGGGTTCTGCGCGACGTGACGTCATTCGCAAGGAGAGGAGGCTAGTGACGTGACGTCATTCACAAGGAGCGGAGGTTTTGTGTGACGTGACGTTGTTCACAAGGAGCTGAGCTTTGTTGCGTGACGTCATTCACAAGGAGCGGGGTTCTGTATGACGTGACGTCATTCACAAGAAGAGGCGTTTAGTGACGTGACGTCATTCACAAGGAGCGTGGGTTCTGTGTGACGTGAAGTCATTCAAACGTAGCCGAGGTTTGTGACGTGACGTCATTCACAAGGAGCGGGGGTTCTGTGTGACGTGACGTCATTCACAAAGAGAGGAGGTTAGTGACGTTATGTCATTCTCACGGAACCGAGGTTTGCGACGTCATTCACAAGGAGCGGAGTTGTGTCACGTGACGTCATTCACTCGTAGCCGAGGTTTGTGACGTGACGTATTTCACAAGGAGCATGGGTTGTGTGTGACGTGACGTCATTCACAAGGAGCGGGGTTGTGTCACGTGACGTCATTAGCATTGAGAGGAGGTTAGTGACGCGACGTCATTCACAAGCAGCGGGCGTTGTGTGACGTGACGTCATTCACAGAGAGGGAGCGGCGGGGTTGACGTCATTCTCAAGGACGTACGGGGCAAGTGACGTGACGTCATTCACAAATAGCGTGGGTTTGTTTGTGTGACGTGATGTCATTCACAAGGAGCGGAGGTCTGTCACGTGACGTCATTCACAAGGAGCGGGCTTTGTGTGTGACGTGACGTCATTCACAGAGAGGGAGCGACAGGGTTGACGTCATTCTCAAGGACATACGGGGTAAGTGACGTGACGTCATTTACAGAGATTGAGCTTCGGGGGTGTCATTCACAACGGCAGAGCAGGGGTGGGTTGGCATGACGTCATTCACAAGGAGAGTGACGGGATGATGTGACGTCATTCACTGAGGAACGAGGGGGTGAAATGACGTAATTCACAAGGACGGAGCGGGTGGGTTCACATGACGTCGTCCACAGATTTTTGGGAGGACATGACGTAACACATTGACTATACGTGACGTCATCAGCAGGAAAGGCGAGTAACATGGTGACGTTACGTCAAGCGCGCGCGCAGGGCGGTGCCGGTTATGGGCGTGGCTTTGTTGTGACGGCCCTCGTGGGCTGTCGTCACCGCGCGCGACGCCACTAAACCCACGGCCATCTTGGCCAGGGGCCGTCGCAGCTCCATGACCCCCACGCAAGATGGCGGTCGCCCACTACCCAACGTTGCCCCTACAGCCCTGCTAGAGGCTACCTGGGGTAGCTTTGTCTTTGGCTGTGTCTGTGTAACAGCACTTGCCCCTACAGCCTTGCTAGAGGCTACCTGGGGTAGCTTTGTGTCTGTGTCTGTGTGTAACAGCACTTGCCCCTACAGCCCTGCTAGAGGCTACCTGGGGTAGCTTTGTCTGTAGCTGTGTGTAACAGCACTTGCCCCTACAGCCCTGCTAGAGGCTACCTGGGGTAGCTTTGTGTGTAACAGCACTTGCCCCTACAGCCCTGCTAGAGGCTACCTGGGGTAGCTCTGTGTGTAACAGCACTTGCCCCTATAGCCCTGATAGAGGCTACCTGGGGTAGCTTTGTCTGCGGCTGTGTAACAGCACTTGCCCCTACAGCCCTGCTAGAGGCTTCCTGGGGTAGCTTTGTAGCTTTGTGTGTGGGTGAGTGAGTGACTGACTGAGTGACTGACTGAGTGAGTGACTGAGTGAGTGAGTGACTGAGTGAGTGACTGACTGAGTGAGTGACTGACTGAGTGACTGAGTGACTGACTGAGTGACTGACTGAGTGAGTGACTGACTGAGTGACTGAGTGACTGACTGACTGAGTGGGTGAGTGAGTGAGTGGGTGAGGGAGTGAGTGGGTGAGTGGGTGGGAGAGTGAGTGGGTGAGTGAGTGGGTGGGTGAGTGGGTGGGTGGGTGAGTGAGTGGGTGGGTGAGAGGGTGGGTGAGCGAGTGGGTGAATGAGTGGGTGGTGAGTGAGTGAGTGGGTGAGTGGGTGGGTGAGTGAGTGGGTGAGTGAGTGAGTGGGTGAGTGGGTGAGTGAGTGGGTGGTGACTGGTGGGTGAGTTAGTGAGTGAGTGGGTGAGTGAGTGAGTGGGTGAGTGAGTGGTGTGTGGGTGGGTGAGTGGGTGAGTGGGTGGGTGAGTGGGTGAGTGAGTGAGTAGTGAGTGAGTTAGTGAGTAGGTGAGTGAGTTATTGAGTGAGTTAGTGAGTTAGTGAGTGAGTTAGTGAGTAGGTGAGTGAGTTAGTGAGTTCATTAGTGAGCAGGTGAGTGAGTTATTGAGTGAGTTAGTGAGTAGGTGAGTGAGTTAGTGATTGAGTTAGTAAGTGAGTTAGTGAGTAGGTGAGTGAGTTAGTGAGTGAGTTAGTGAGTAGGTGAGTGAGTTAGTGAGTTAGTTAGTGAGTGAGTGAGTAGTTGAGTGAGTTAGTGAGTTAGTGAGTATGTGAATGAGTTAGTGAGTGAGTTAGTGAGTAGGTGAGTGAGTTAGTGAGTGAGTTAGTGAGTAGGTGAGTGAGTTAGTGGGTGAGTGAGTGGGTGAGTGAGTGGGTGAGTGGGTGAGTATGTGAGTGAGTAGGTGGGTGGGTGGGTGAGTGAGTGGGTGAGTGAGTGAGTGTGTGAGTGGGTGAGTGAGTGGGTGGGTGAGTGAGTGGGTGAGTGGGTGAGTGAGTGGGTGAGTGAGTGAGTGGGTGAGTGAGTGGGTGAGTGGGTGAGTGAGTGAGTGGGTGAGTGAGTGGGTGAGTGAGTGGGTGGGTGGGTGAGTGAGATCACTGTGGGTCTCTATGAGATCTCTGTGGGTCTATAAGAGATCTCTGTGGGTCTCTATGAGATCTCTGTGGGTCTCTGTGAGATCTCTGTGGGTCTCTGTGGGTCTCTGTGGGTCTCTGTGAGATCTCTGTGAGATCTCTTTGAGATCTCTGTGGGTCTCTGTGGGTCTCTGTGAGATCTCTGTAGGTGTATGTGAGATCTCTGCGGATCTCTATGAGATCTCTGTGGGTCTCTATGATATCTCTGTGGGTCTCTATGCGATGTCTGTGGGTCTATAAGAGATCTCTGTGGGTCTCTTTGAGGTCTCTGTGGGTCTCTGTCTCTGTGTGTCGGTGTGTCTCTGTGTGTCTCTGTGAGTCTCTGTGAGTCTCTGTGGGTCTCTGTGCGTCTCTGTGTGTCTCTGTGAGTCTCTGTGTGTCTCTGTGGGTCTCTGTGAGTCTCTGTGTGTCTCTTTGAGTCTATACGTGTATCTGTGCGTTTGTGCGTGTCTCTGTGTGTCTCCCTGTGTCTCTGTGAGTCTCTGTGTGTCTCTCTGTGTCTCTTTGAGTGTCTGTGTCTCTGTGAGCCTCTGTGGGTCTCTGTGAGTCTCTGTGGGTCTCTATGAGATATCTGTGGGTCTCTGTGAGATCTCTGTGGGTCTATAAGAGATCTCTGTGGGTCCTTATGAGATCTCTGTGGGTCTCTGTGGGTGTCTGTGGGTGTTTTGGGTCTCTATGAGATCTCTGTGGGTCTCTATGAGGTCTCTGTGGGTCTTTGTCTGTCTCTGTGTGTGTCGGTGTCTCTGTGTGTCTCTGTGTCTCTGTGAGTCTCTGTGTGTCTCTGTGAGTTTGTGCGTGTCTCTGTGTCTCTGTGTGTCTCTCTGTGTCTCTGTGTCTCTCTGTGAGTCTCTGTGTGTCTCTGTGAGTCTCTGTGTGTCTCTGTGAGTCTCTGTGAGACTCTGCGTGTCTCTGTGCGGTTGTGCGTGTCTCTGTGTCTCTATGAGTCTCTGTGAGTCTCTGTGAATCTGTGTGAGCCTCTGTGAGTGTCTCTGCGAGTGTCTCTGTGAGTGTCTGTGAGTCTCTGCGTGTCTCTGTATCTATGTGAGTCTCTGCGTATCTCTCTGTGTCTCTGTGAGTCTCTGTGAGTCTGTGTGAGTCTCTGTGTGTCTCTGTGAGTTTGTGCGTGTCTCTGTGCCTCTGTGTGTCTCTCTGTGTCTCTGTGTCTCTGTGTGAGTCTCTGTGTGTCTCTGTGAGTCTCTGTGAGTCTCTGTGAGTGTCTCTGTGAGTCTCTGTGTGTCTCTGTGAGTTTGTGCGTGTCTCTGTGTCTCTGTGTGTCTCTCTGTGTCTCTGTGTGTCTCTGTGTGTCTCTGTGAGTCTCTGTGAGACTCTGCGTGTCTCTGTGCGTTTGTGCGTGTCTCTGTGTCTCTGTGAGTCTCTGTGTCTCTGTGTGAGTCTCTATGAGTATCTGCGAGTGTCTCTGTGAGTGTCTGTGAGTCTCTGCGTGTCTCTGTGTCTTTGTGAGTCTCTGCGTGTCTCTGTGTGTCTCTGTTTTGTCTTTGTGTGTGTATCTTCGTCTGTCTCTGTGTGTGTCTCTGTGTGTGTCTGTGTGTCTCTGTGAGTTTATTTGTGTCTCTGTGAGTTTGTGCGTGTCTCTGTGTGTCTTTGTGAGTCTCTGTGAGTCTCTGTGTGTCTCTGCGTGTCTCTGTGAGTCTCTGTGTGTCTGTGTGAGTCTCTGCGTGTCTCTGTGAGTCTCTGTGTGTCTCTGTGAGTCTCTGTGAGTCTCTGCGTGTCCCTGTGAGTATCTGTGTGTCTCTGTGAGTCTCTGTGTGTCTCTGTGAGTCTCTGTGAGTCTCTGCGTGTCCCTGTGAGTCTCTGTGTGTCTCTGTGAGTCTCTGTGTGTCTCTGTGAGTCTCTGTGAGACTCTGCGTGTCTCTGTGCGTTTGTGCGTGTCTCTGTGTCTCTATGAGTCTCTGTGAGTCTCTGTGAATCTGTGTGAGCCTCTGTGAGTGTCTCTGCGAGTGTCTCTGTGAGTGTCTGTGAGTCTCTGCGTGTCTCTGTATCTATGTGAGGCTCTGCGTGTCTCTCTGTGTCTCTGTGAGTCTCTGTGAGTCTGTGTGAGTCTCTGTGTGTCTCTGTTAGTTTGTGCGTGTCTCTGTGCCTCTGTGTGTCTCTCTGTGTCTCTGTGTCTCTGTGTGAGTCTCTGTGTGTCTCTGTGAGTCTCTGTGAGTGTCTCTGTGTGTCTCTGTGAGTCTCTGTGAGACTCTGCGTGTCTCTGTGCGTTTGTGCGTGTCTCTGTGTCTCTATTAGTCTCTGTGAATCTGTGTGAGCCTCTGTGAGTGTCCCTGCGAGTGTCTCTGTGAGTGTCTGTGAGTCTCTGCGTGTCTCTGTGTCTTTGTGAGTCTCTGCGTGTCGCTGTGTGTCTCTGTGTGTCTCTGTGTGTGTATCTTCGTCTGTCTCTGTGTGTGTCTCTGTGTGTGTCTGTGTGTCTCTGTGAGTTTCTTTGTGTCTCTGTGAGTCTCTGCGTGTCTCTGTGAGTCTCTGTGTGTCTCTGTGAGTCTCTGTGTGTCCCTGTGAGTCTCTGTGAGTCTCTCTGTGAGTCTCTCTGTGAGTCTCTGTGTGTCTCTGTGAGTCTCTGTGAGTCTCTGTGTGTCTCTGTGTGAGTCTCTGTGTGTCTCTGTGAGTCTCTGTGTGTCCCTGTGTGTCTTTGTGAGTCTCTGTGAGTCTCTGTGTGTCTCTGTGAGTCTCTGTGAGTCTGTGTGAGTCTCTGTGTGTCTCTGTGAGTCTCTGTGTGTCTCTGTGAGTCTCTGTGTGTCTCTGTATGTGTCTCTGTGTGTGTCTCTGTGTGTCTCTCTGTGTCTCTGTGAGTCTCTGTGTGTCTCTGTGTGTCTCTGTGTGTCTCTGTGAGTCTCTGTGTGTCTCTGTGAGTCTCTGTGAGTCTCTGTGTGTCTCTCTGTGTCTCTCTGTGTGTCTCTCTGTGTCTCTGTGTGTCTCTGTGTGTGTATCTTCGTCTGTCTCTGTGTGTGTCTCTGTGTGTGTCTGTGTGTCTCTGTGAGTCTCTGTGTGTCTCTGCGTGTCTCTGCGTGTCTCTGTGAGTCTTTGTGTGTCTCTGTGAGTCTCTCTGTGTCTCTGCGTGTCTCTGTGTGTCTCTGTGAGTCTCTGAGTGTCTTTGTGAGTCTCTGTGAGTCTCTGTGTGTCTCTGTGAGTCTCTGTGTGTCTCCGTAAGTCTATGTGAGTCTCTACGTGTCTCTGTGAGTCTCTGTGAATCTCTGCGTGCCTCTGTGAGTCTGTGTGAGACTCTGTGTGTCTCTGTGAGTCTCTGTGTGTCTCTGTGTGTCTCTGTGAGTCTCTATGAGTCTGTGTGAGTCTCTGTGTGTCTCTGTGAGTCTCTGTGAGTCTCTGTGTGTCTCTGTGAGTCTCTGTGTGTCTCTGTGAGTCTCTGTGAGTCTCTGTGTGTCTCTGTGAGTCTCTGTGGGTCTCTGTGTGTCTCTGTGTTTCTCTGTGAGTCTGTGTGTGTCTCTGTGTGTCTCTCTGTGTCTCTGTGTCTTTGTGTGAGTCTCTGTGTGTCTCTGTGAGTCTCTGTGTGTCTCTGTGAGTCTCTGTGAGTCTCTGAGTCTCTGTGAGTCTCTGCGTGTCTCTGTGAGTCTCTGTGAGTCTCTGTGTGTCTCTGTGAGTCTCTGTGTGTCTCTGTGAGTCTCTGTGAGACTCTGCGTGTCTCTGTGCGTTTGTGCGTGTCTCTGTGTCTCTATTAGTCTCTGTGAATCTGTGTGAGCCTCTGTGAGTGTCCCTGCGAGTGTCTCTGTGAGTGTCTGTGAGTCTCTGCGTGTCTCTGTGTCTTTGTGAGTCTCTGCGTGTCGCTGTGTGTCTCTGTGTGTCTCTGTGAGTGTATCTTCGTCTGTCTCTGTGTGTGTCTCTGTGTGTGTCTGTGTGTCTCTGTGAGTTTCTTTGTGTCTCTGTGAGTCTCTGCGTGTCTCTGTGAGTCTCTGTGAGTCTCTGTGTGTCTCTGTGAGTCTCTGTGAGTCTTTGCGAGTCTCTGTGAGTCTC
Organism: Petromyzon marinus; assembly: GCF_048934315.1. Classification (NCBI taxonomy): domain Eukaryota; kingdom Metazoa; phylum Chordata; class Hyperoartia; order Petromyzontiformes; family Petromyzontidae; genus Petromyzon; species Petromyzon marinus. The sequence goes on from NW_027423105.1 coordinate 13,128, forward strand.
TGCGTGTCTCTGTGAGTCTCTGTGTGTCTCTGTGTGTCTCTGTGAGTCTCTGCGTGTCTCTGTGAGTCTCTGTGTGTCTCTGTGAGTCTCTGTGTGTCTCTGTGAGGCTCTGTGAGTCTCTGTGAGTCTCTGTGTGTCTCTGCGTGTCCCTGTGAGTCTCTGTGTGTCTCTGTGAGTCTCTGTGTGTCTCTGTGAGTCTCTGTGAGTCTGTGTGAGTCTCTGTGAGTCTCTGTGTGTCTCTGTGAGTCTCTGTGTGTCCCTGTAAGTCTCTGTGTGTCTCTGTGAGTCTCTGTGAGTCTCAGCGTGTCTCTGTGAGTCTCTGTGTGTCTCTGTGACTCTCTGTGTGTCTCTGTGAGTGTCTGTGAGTCTCTGTGAGTCTCTGTGTGTCTCTGTGAGTCTCTGTGTGTCTCTGTGTGTCTCTGTGAGTGTCTGTGAGTCTCTGTGAGTCTCTGTGTGTCTCTGTGAGTCTCTGTGAGTCTCTGTGTGTCTCTGTGTGTCTCTGTGAGTCTGTGTGAGTCTCTGTGTGTCTCTGTGAGTCTCTGTGTGTCTGTTTGAGTCTCTGTGTGTCTCTGTGAGTCTCTGTGAGTCTCTGTGAGTCTCTGTGATTCTCTGTCTGTGTGTCTCTGTGTGTCTCTGTGTGTCTCTCTGTGTCTCTGTGTGTCTCTCTGTGTCTCTGTGTGTCTCTGTGTGTCTCTGTGAGTCTCTGTGTGTCTGTTTGAGTCTCTGTGAGTCTCTGTGAGTCTCTGTGATTCTCTGTCTGTGTGTCTCTGTGTGTCTCTGTGAGTCTCTGTGTGTCTCTGTGTGTCTCTGTTAGTCTCTGTTTGTCTCTGTGAGTCTCTGTGTGTCTCTGTGAGTCTCTGTGAGTCTCTGTGTGTCTCTGCGTGTCTCTGTGAGTCTCTGTGAGTCTCTGTGCGTCTCTGCGTGTCTCTGTGCGTATCTGTGAGTCTCTGTGAGTCTCTGAGAGTCTCTGTGAGTCTCTGTGTGTCTCTGTGAGTCTCTGTGAGTCTGTGTGAGTCTCTGTGTGTCTCTGTGAGTCTCTGTGAGTGTCTGCGTGTCTCTGTACGTTTGTGCGTGTCTCTGTGTGTCTCTGTGTGTCTCTGTGTGTCTCTGTGAGTTTATGCGTGTCTCTGTGTCTCTGTGTGTCTCTCTGTGTCTCTGTGTCTCTGTGTGAGTCTCTGTGTGTGTCTGTGAGTCTCTGTGAGTCTGTGTGAGTCTCTGTGAGTCTCTGTGAGTCTCTGCGTGTCTCTGCGAGTCTCTGTGAGTCTCTGTGTGTCTCTGTGAGTCTCTGCGAGTCTCTGTGTGTCTCTGTGTGTCTCTGTGTCTGTGTGAGTCTCTGTGAGTATCTGTGTGTCTCTGTGAGTCTCTGTGAGTCTCTGCGTGTGTCTGTGAGTCACTGCGTGTCTCTGTGAGTCTCTGTGATTCTCTGTGTGTCTCTGTGTGTCTCTCTGTGTCTCTGTGTGTCTCTGTGTGTGTATCTTCGTCTGTCTCTGTGTGTGTCTCTGTGTGTCTCTGTGTGTCTCTGTGAGTCTCTGTGTGTCTCTGTGGGTCTCTGTGATTCTCTGTGGGTCTCTGTGGGTCTCTGTGAGTCTCTGTGAGTCTCTGTGTGTCTCTGTGAGTCTCTGCGTGTCTCTGTGAGTCTCTGCGTGTCTCTGTGTGTCTCTGTGAGTCTCTGCGTGTCTCTGTGAGTCTCTGCGTGTCTCTGTGTGTCTCTGTGTGTTTCTGTGAGTCTCTGCGTGTCTCTGTGAGTCTCTGCGTGTCTCTGTGAGTCTCTGTGTCTCTGTGAGTCTCTGTGAGTCTGTGTGAGTCTCTGTGAGTCTCTGTGAGTCTCTGTGAGTCTGTGTGAGTCTCTGTGAGTCTCTGTGTGTCTCTGTGAGTCTCTGTGTGTCTCTGTGAGTCTCTGCGTGTCTCTGTGTGTCTCTGTGAGTCTCTGTGAGTCTCCTTGAGTCTGTGTGAGTCTCTGTGAGTCTCTGTGAGTCTCTGTGTGTCTCTGTGTGTCTGTGTGTCTCTGTGTGTCTTTGTTTGTCTCTGTGTGTCTCTGTGAGTCTCTGTGAGTCTCTGTGTCTCTATGGGTCTCTGTGAGTCTCTGTGTGTCTCTGCGTGTCTCTGTGTGTCTCTCTGTGTCTCTGTGAGTCTCTGTGTGTCTCTGTGAGTCTCTGTGAGTCTCTGTGTGTCTCTGCGTGTCTCTGTGTGTCTCTGTGAGTCTCTGCGTGTCTCCGTGAGTCTCTGTGTGTCTCTGTGTGTCTCTGTGTCTCTGTGAGTCTCTGTGTGTCTCTGTGTGGGTCTCTCTGCGTCTCTGCGTGTCTCTGTGTGTCTCTCTGTGTCTCTGTGAGTCTCTGTGTGTCTCTGTGAGCCTCTGTGAGTCTCCTTGAGTCTGTGTGAGTCTCTGTGAGTCTCCGCGTGTCTCCGCGTGTCTCTGTGAGTCTCTGTGAGTCTCTGCGTGTCTCTGTGAGTCTCTGTGTGTCTCTGTGAGTCTCTGTGAGTCTCTGTGAGTCTCTGCGTGTCTCTGTGAGTCTCTGTGTGTCTCTGTGAGTCTCTGTGAGTCTCTGTGAGTCTATGTGAGATCTCTGTGGGTCTATGTGAGATCTCTGTGAGTCTCTGTGGGTCCTGGTGGGTCTCTGTGTGGGTCCTGGTTGGTCTCTGTGTGGGTCTACGTGGGTTTCTATGGGTCCTGGTGGGTCTCTGTGGGCTTGTGGGTCTCTGTGGGTCTATGTGAGATCTCTGTGGGTCTCTGTGGGTCTCTGTGGGTCTCTGTGGGTCTCTAAGAGATTTCTGTGGGACTCTGTGGGTCTACCTGGGTTTCTATGGGTCCTGGTGGGTCTCTGTGGGCTTGTGGGTCTCTGTGGGTCTCTAAGAGATCTCTGTGGGTCTCTGTGGGTCTCTGTGGGTCTCTAAGAGATCTCTGTGGGTCTCTGTGGGTCTCTGTGGGTCTATGTAAGATCTCTGTGGGTCTCTGTGGGTCTCTAAGAGATTTCTGTGTGTCTCTGTGTGTGTATCTTCGTCTGTCTCTGTGTGTGTCTCTGTGAGTCTGTGTGAGTCTCTGTGATTCTCTGCGTGTCTCTGTGTGTCTCTGTGATTCTCTGCGTGTCTCTGTGAGTCTCTGCGTGTCTCTGTGTGTCTCTGTGTGTCTCTCTGTGTGTCTCTGTGTGTCTCTGTGTGGGTCTCTCTGTGTCTCCGCGTGTCTCTGCGTGTCTCTGCTGCGAAGTTAAAAATAAATAGAATTTCTTGTTCGAGAGTCTCGCTCTGTGACAGCTTCGCCTGGGGCTAAGCGTCAGCTGTGTGGTCATTTGGCTGTGTTGTTGTTCCTGTGCAGAAATGTTAACTACCTCGCCTGGTGCACGGGAGGTCGTGCTGTGGGTCTACGCGGGTCTCCGTGTGGGTCTCCGTGGGTCTCTGTGGGTCTCTGTGGGTCTATGTGAGATCTCTGTGGGTTTATGTGAGATCTCTGTGTGTCTCTGTGTGTCTCTGTGGGTCTCTGTGGGTCTCTAAGAGATTTCTGTGGGACTCTGTGGGTCTACGTGGGTTTCTATGGATCCTGGTGGGTCTCTGTGGGCTTGTGGGTCTCTGTGGGTCTCTGTGAGTCTCTGTGGGTCTCTAAGAGATCTCTGTGGGTCTCTGCGTGTCTCTGTGAGTCTCTGTGTGTCTCTGTGAGTCTCTGTGTGTCTCTGTGAGTCTCTCTGTCTCTCTGTGTGTCTCTGTGAGTTTCTGTGAGTCTCTGTGACTCTCTGAGTCTCTGCGTGTCTCTGTGAGTCTCTGTGAGTCTCTGCGTGTCTCTGTGAGTCTCTGTGTGTCTCTGTGTGTCTCTGTGAGTCTCTGTGTGTCTCTGTGTGTCTCTGTGTGAGTCTCTGTGAGTATCTGCGTGTCTCTGTGAGTCTCTGTGAGTCTCTGTGTCTATGTGTGTCTCTGTGAGTCTCTCTGAGTCTCTCTGAGTCGCCCTGAGACTCTGTGAGTCTCTGAGTCTCTCTGTGTCTCTGTGAGTCTCTGTGTGTCTCTGTGAGTCTCTCTGAGTCTCTGTGAGTCTCTGCGTGTCTCTGTGAGTCTCTGTGTGTCTCTGTGTGTCTCTGTGTGTCTCTGTGAGTCTCTGTGAGTCTGTGTGAGTCTCTGTGAGTCCCTGCGTGTCTCTGTGTGTCTCTGTGTGTCTCTGTGTGTCTCTCTGCGTGTCTCTGCGTGTCTCCGCGTGTCTCCGCGTGTCTATGCTGCGAAGTTAAAAATAAATAGAATTTCTTGTTCGAGAGTCTCGCTCTGTGATAGCTTCGCCTGGGGCTAAGCGTCAGCTGTGTGGTCATTTGGCTGTGTTGTTGTTCCTGTGCAGAAATGTTAACTACCTCGCCTGGTGCACGGGAGGTCGTGCTGTGGGTCTACGCGGGTCTCTGTGTGGGTCTACGTGGGTCTCTGTGGGTCTATGTGAGATCTCTGTGGGTCTATGTGAGATCTCTGTGAGTCTCTGTGGGTCCTGGTGGGTCTCTGTGTGGGTCCTGATGGGTCTCTGTGTGGGTCTACGTGGGTTTCTATGGGTCCTGGTGGGTCTCTGTGGGCTTGTGGGTCTCTGTGGGTATATGTGAGATCTCTGTGGGTCTCTGTGGGTCTCTAAGAGATTTCTGTGGGACTCTGTGTGTCTACGTGGGTTTCTATGGGTCCTGGTGGGTCTCTGTGTGGGTCTACGTGGGTCTCTGTGGGTCTCTGTGGGTCTATGTGAGATCTCTGTGAGTCTCTGTGGGTCCTGGTGGGTCTCTGTGTGGGTCCTGGTGGGTCTCTGTGCGGGTCTACGTGGGTTTCTATGGGTCCTGGTGGGTCTCTGTGGGCTTGTGGGTCTCTGTGGGTCTATGTGAGATCTCTGTGGGCTTGTGGGTCTCTGTGGGTCTCTAAGAGATTTCTGTGGGACTCTGTGGGTCTCTGTGGGTCTCTGTGGGGCCTGGTGGGTCTCCGTGGGTCTCTGTGGGTCTCTAAGAGATTTCTGTGTGTCTCTGTGTGTGTATCTTCGTCTGTCTCTGTGTGTGTCTCTGTGTGTGTCTGTGTGTCTCTGTGAGTTTCTTTGTGTCTCTGTGAGTTTGTGCGTGTCTCTGTGTGTCTCTGTGGGTCTCTGTGTGTCTCTGTGTGTCTCTGTGAGTCTCTGTGAGTCTCTGTGTGTGTCTGTGAGTCTCTGTGAGTCTGTGTGAGTCTCTGTGAGTCTCTGTGAGTCTCTGCGTGTCTCTGCGAGTCTCTGTGAGTCTCTGTGTGTCTCTGTGAGTCTCTGCGAGTATCTGTGTGTCTCTGTGTGTCTCTGTGTCTGTGTGAGTCTCTGTGTGTCTCTGTGTGTCTCTGTGTGTGTATCTTCGTCTGTCTCTGTGTGTCTCTGTGTGTCTCTGTGAGTCTCTGTGTGTCTCTGTGAGTCTCTGTGTCTCTGTGTGTCTCTGTGATTCTCCGTGAGTCTCTGTGTGTCTCTGTGAGTCTCTGTGAGTCTCTGTGTGTCTCTGTGATTATCTGTGAGTCTCTCTGTGTCTCTGCGTGTCTCTGTGAGTCTCTGCGTGTCTCTGTGTGTCTCTGTGTGTCTCTGTGTGTCTCTCTGCGTGTCTCTGCGTGTCTCCGCGTGTCTCCGCGTGTCTATGCTGCGAAGTTAAAAATAAATAGTATTTCTTGTTCGAGAGTCTCGCTCTGTGACAGCTTCGCCTGGGGCTAAGCGTCAGCTGTGTGGTCATTTGGCTGTGTTGTTGTTCCTGTGCAGAAATGTTAACTACTTCGCCTGGTGCACGGGAGGTCGTGCTGTGGGTCTACGCGGGTCTCTGTGTGGGTCTACGTGGGTCTCTGTGGGTCTATGTGAGATCTCTGTGGGTCTATGTGAGATCTCTGTGGGTCTATGTGAGATCTCTGTGGGTCTGTGTGAGTCTCTGTGAGTCTCTCTGTGTCTCTGTGAGTCTCTGTGAGTCTCTGTGTGTCTCTGCGTGTCTCTGTGAGTCTCTGTGGGTCTCTGTGGGTCTCTGTGCGTGTCTCTATGGGTCTCTATGTGTCTCTGTGAGTCTCTGTGGGTCTCTGTGTGTCTCTGTGAGTCTCTGTGTGTCTCTGTGAGTCTTTGTGAGTCTCTTTGTGTCTCTGTGAGTCTCTGCGTGTCTCTCTGTGTCTCTGTGTGTCTCTGTGTGTGTATCTTCGTCTGTCTCTGTGTGTGTCTCTGCGTGTCTCTGTGAGTCTCTGTGAGTCTCCGTGAGTCTCTGTGTGTGTCTGTGTGTCTCTGTGAGTCTCTGTGTGTCTCTGCGTGTCTCTGTGAGTCTCTGTGAGTCTCTGCTTGTCTCTGTGAGCCTCTGTGTGTCTCTGTGAGTCTCTGTGAGTCTCTGTGAGTCTCTGCGTGTCTCTGTGAGTCTCTGTGTGTCTCTGTGAGTCTCTGTGAGTCTCTGTGAGTCTCTGCGTGTCTCTGTGAGTCTCTGTGTGTCTCTGTGAGTCTCTGTGAGTCTCTGTGAGTCTATGTGAGATCTCTGTGGGTCTATGTGAGATCTCTGTGAGTCTCTGTGGGTCCTGGTGGGTCTCTGTGTGGGTCCTGGTTGGTCTCTGTGTGGGTCTACGTGGGTTTCTATGGGTCCTGGTGGGTCTCTGTGGGCTTGTGGGTCTCTGTGGGTCTATGTGAGATCTCTGTGGGTCTCTGTGGGTCTCTGTGGGTCTCTGTGGGTCTCTAAGAGATTTCTGTGGGACTCTGTGGGTCTACCTGGGTTTCTATGGGTCCTGGTGGGTCTCTGTGGGCTTGTGGGTCTCTGTGGGTCTATATGAGATCTCTGTGGGTCTCTGTGGGTCTCTGTGGGTCTCTAAGAGATCTCTGTGGGTCTCTGTGGGTCTCTGTGGGTCTATGTAAGATCTCTGTGGGTCTCTGTGGGTCTCTAAGAGATTTCTGTGTGTCTCTGTGTGTGTATCTTCGTCTGTCTCTGTGTGTGTCTCTGTGAGTCTGTGTGAGTCTCTGTGATTCTCTGCGTGTCTCTGTGTGTCTCTGTGATTCTCTGCGTGTCTCTGTGAGTCTCTGCGTGTCTCTGTGTGTCTCTGTGTGTCTCTCTGTGTGTCTCTGTGTGTCTCTGTGTGGGTCTCTCTGTGTCTCCGCGTGTCTCTGCGTGTCTCTGCTGCGAAGTTAAAAATAAATAGAATTTCTTGTTCGAGAGTCTCGCTCTGTGACAGCTTCGCCTGGGGCTAAGCGTCAGCTGTGTGGTCATTTGGCTGTGTTGTTGTTCCTGTGCAGAAATGTTAACTACCTCGCCTGGTGCACGGGAGGTCGTGCTGTGGGTCTACGCGGGTCTCCGTGTGGGTCTCCGTGGGTCTCTGTGGGTCTCTGTGGGTCTATGTGAGATCTCTGTGGGTTTATGTGAGATCTCTGTGTGTCTCTGTGTGTCTCTGTGGGTCTCTGTGGGTCTCTAAGAGATTTCTGTGGGACTCTGTGGGTCTACGTGGGTTTCTATGGATCCTGGTGGGTCTCTGTGGGCTTGTGGGTCTCTGTGGGTCTCTGTGAGTCTCTGTGGGTCTCTAAGAGATCTCTGTGGGTCTCTGTGTGTCTCTGTGAGTCTATGTGAGATCTATGTGGGTCTCTGTAGGTCTCTGTGAGTCTTTGCGTGTCTCTGTGAGTCTCTGTGAGTCTCTGTGTGTCTCTGTGAGTCTCTGTGTGTCTCTCTGTGTCTCTGTAGGTCTCTGTGAGTCTCCGCGTGTCTCCGCGTGTCTCTGTGAGTCTCTGTGTGTCTCTGTGAGTCTCTGTGTGTCTCTGTGAGTCTCTCTGTCTCTCTGTGTGTCTCTGTGAGTTTCTGTGAGTCTCTGTGACTCTCTGAGTCTCTGCGTGTCTCTGTGAGTCTCTGTGAGTCTCTGCGTGTCTCTGTGAGTCTCTGTGTGTCTCTGTGTGTCTCTGTGAGTCTCTGTGTGTCTCTGTGTGTCTCTGTGTGAGTCTCTGTGAGTATCTGCGTGTCTCTGTGAGTCTCTGTGAGTCTCTGTGAGTCTCTGTGTCTATGTGTGTCTCTGTGAGTCTCTCTGAGTCTCTCTGAGTCGCCCTGAGACTCTGTGAGTCTCTGAGTCTCTCTGTGTCTCTGTGAGTCTCTGTGTGTCTCTGTGAGTCTCTCTGAGTCTCTGTGAGTCTCTGCGTGTCTCTGTGAGTCTCTGTGTGTCTCTGTGTGTCTCTGTGTGTCTCTGTGAGTCTCTGTGAGTCTGTGTGAGTCTCTGTGAGTCCCTGCGTGTCTCTGTGTGTCTCTGTGTGTCTCTGTGTGTCTCTCTGCGTGTCTCTGCGTGTCTCCGCGTGTCTCCGCGTGTCTATGCTGCGAAGTTAAAAATAAATAGAATTTCTTGTTCGAGAGTCTCGCTCTGTGATAGCTTCGCCTGGGGCTAAGCGTCAGCTGTGTGGTCATTTGGCTGTGTTGTTGTTCCTGTGCAGAAATGTTAACTACCTCGCCTGGTGCACGGGAGGTCGTGCTGTGGGTCTACGCGGGTCTCTGTGTGGGTCTACGTGGGTCTCTGTGGGTCTATGTGAGATCTCTGTGGGTCTATGTGAGATCTCTGTGAGTCTCTGTGGGTCCTGGTGGGTCTCTGTGTGGGTCCTGATGGGTCTCTGTGTGGGTCTACGTGGGTTTCTATGGGTCCTGGTGGGTCTCTGTGGGCTTGTGGGTCTCTGTGGGTATATGTGAGATCTCTGTGGGTCTCTGTGGGTCTCTAAGAGATTTCTGTGGGACTCTGTGTGTCTACGTGGGTTTCTATGGGTCCTGGTGGGTCTCTGTGTGGGTCTACGTGGGTCTCTGTGGGTCTCTGTGGGTCTATGTGAGATCTCTGTGAGTCTCTGTGGGTCCTGGTGGGTCTCTGTGTGGGTCCTGGTGGGTCTCTGTGCGGGTCTACGTGGGTTTCTATGGGTCCTGGTGGGTCTCTGTGGGCTTGTGGGTCTCTGTGTGAGTCTATGTGAGATCTCTGTGGGTCTCTGTGGGTCTCTGTGGGTCTATGTGAGATTTCTGTGGGACTCTGTGGGTCTACGTGGGTTTCTATGGGTCCTGGTGGGTCTCTGTGGGCTTGTGGGTCTATATGAGATCTCTGTGAGTCTCTGTGGGTCTCTGTGGGTCTCTGTGAGATCTCTGTGGGTCTCTGTGGGTCTCTGTGGGTCTATGTGAGATCTCTGTGGGTCTCTGTGGGTCTCTGTGAGTCTCTAAGAGATTGCTGTGGGTCTCTGTGGGTCTCTGTGGGTCTCTGTGTGGGTCTCTAAGAGATTTCTGTGTGTCTCTGTGTGTGTATCTTCGTCTGTCTGTGTGTGTGTCTCTGTGTGTGTCTGTGTCTCTGTGTGTCTCTGTGTGTCTCTGTGTGTCTGTGAGTCTCTGTGTGTCTCTGTGTGTCTCTGTGTGTCTCTGTGAGTCTCTGTGTGTCTCTGTGAGTCTCTGTGAGTCTCTGTGTGTCTCTGTGTCTCTCTGTGTCTCTCTGTGTCTCTGTGTGTGTATCTTCGTCTGTCTCTGTGTGTGTCTCCGTGCGTCTCTGTGTGTCTCTGTGAGTTTCTTTGTGTCTCTGTGTGTCTCTGTGAGTCTCTGTGAGTCTCTGTGAATCTGTGTGAGCCTCTGTGATTGTCTCTGCGAGTGTCTCTGTGAGTGTCTGTGAGTTTCTGCGTGTCTCTGTGTCTTTGTGAGTCTCTGCGTGTCTCTGTGTGTCTCTGTGTGTCTCTGCGTGTGTATCTTCGTCTGTCTCTGTGTGTGTCTCTGTGTGTGTCTGTGTCTCTGTGAGTTTCTTTGTGTCTCTGTGAGTTTGTGCGTGTCTCTGTGTGTCTCTGTGAGTCTCTGTGTGTCTCCGTGAGTCTCTCTGAGTCTCTGTGAGTCTCTGTGAGTCTCTGTGAGTCGCTGTGAGTCTCTGCGTGTCTCTGTGTGTCTCTGTGTGTCTCTGTGTGTCTCTGTGAGTTTCTTTGTGTCTCTGTGAGTTTGTGCATGTCTCTGTGTGTCTCTGTGTGTCTCTGTGAGTCTCTGTGAGTCTCTGTGTGTCTCTGTGTGTCTCTGTGAGTCTGTGTGAGTCTCTGTGTGTCTCTGTGAGTCTCTGTGAGTCTCTGTGAGTCTCTGCGTGTCCCTGTGAGTCTCTGAGTGTCTATGTGAGTCTCTGTGTGTCTCTGTGAGTCTCTGTGAGTCTGTGTGAGTCTCTGTGAGTCTCTGTGTGTCTCTGTGTGTCTCTGTGAGTCTCTGTGTGTCCCTGTAAGTCTCTGTGTGTCTCTGTGAGTCTCTGTGAGTCTCAGCGTGTCTCTGTGAGTCTCTGTGAATCTCTGCGAGTCTCTGTGTGTCTCTGTGAGTCTCTCTGAGTCTCTGCGTGTCTCTGTGAGTCTCTGTGAGTCTCTGTGTGTCTCTGTGAGTCTCTGTGTGTCTCTGTGAGTCTCTCTGTCTCTCTGTGTGTCTCTGTGAGTTTCTGTGAGTCTCTGTGACTCTCTGAGTCTCTGCGTGTCTCTGTGAGTCTCTGTGAGTCTCTGCGTGTCTCTGTGAGTCTCTGTGAGTCTCTGCGAGTCTCTGTGAGTCTCTGTGTGTCTCTGTGAGTCTCTGTGAGTCTCTCTGTGTCTCTGTGAGTCTCTGCGTGTCTCTGTGTGTCTCTGTGAGTCTATGTAAGTCTCTGTGTCTCTCTGTGTCTCTGCGTGTCTCCGCGTGTCTCTGCGTGTCTCTGTGAGTCTCTGTGAGTCTCTGTGTGTCTCTGTGAGTCTCTGTGTGTCTCTGTGTGTCTCTGTGAGTCTCTGTGAGACTCTGCGTGTCTCTGTGCGTTTGTGCATGTCTCTGTGTCTCTATGAGTCTCTATGAGTATCTGTGAGTCTGTGTGAGCCTCTGTGAGTGTCTCTGCGAGTGTCTCTGTGAGTGTCTGTGAGTCTCTGCGTGTCTCTGTGTCTTTGTGAGTCTCTGCATGTCTCTGTGTGTCTCTGTGTGTCTCTGTGTGTGTATCTTCGTCTGTCTCTCTGTGTGTCACTGTGTGTGTCTGTGTGTCTGTGTGTCTCTGTGAGTTTCTGTGTGTCTCTGTGTGTCTCTGTGTGTCTCTGTGAGTCTCTGTTAGTCTCTGTGTGTCTCTGCGTGTCTCTGTGTGTCTCTGTGTGTATCTCTGTGAGTCTCTGTGTGTCTCTGTGAGTCTCTGTGAGTCTCTGCGTGTTTCTGTGAGTCTCTGTTTGTCTCTGTGTGTCTCTGTGGGTCTATATGAGATCTCTGTGTGTGTCTCTGTGTCTCTGCGTGTCTCCGCGTGTCTCCGCGTGTCTATGCTGCGAAGTTAAAAATAAATAGTATTTCTTGTTCGAGAGTCTCGCTCTGTGATAGCTTCGCCTGGGGCTAAGCGTCAGCTGTGTGGTCATTTGGCTGTGTTGTTGTTCCTGTGCAGAAATGTTGACTACCTCGCCTGGTGCACGGGAGGTCGTGCTGTGGGTCTACGCGGGTCTCTGTGTGGGTCTACGTGGGTCTCTATGGGTCCTGGTGGGTCTCTGTGGGCTTGTGGGTCTCTGTGGGTCTATGTGAGATCTCTGTGGGTCTCTGTGGGTCTCTGTGGGTCTCTGTGGGTCTCTAAGAGATTTCTGTGGGACTCTGTGGGTCTACGTGGGTTTCTATGGGTCCTGGTGGGTCTCTGTGGGCTTGTGGGTCTCTGTGGGTCTATATGAGATCTCTGTGGGTCTCTGTGGGTCTCTGTGAGTCTATGTGAGATCTCTGTGGGTCTCTGTGGGTCTCTGTGTGGGTCTACGTGGGTCCTGTTGGGTCTCTGTGTGGGTCTACGTGGGTCCTGGTGGGTCTCTGTGGGCTTGTGGGTCTATGTAAGGTCTCTGTGGGTCTCTGTGGGTCTCTCTGGGTCCTGGTGGGTCTCTGTGTGGGTCTACGTGAGTTTCTATGGGTCGTGGGGGGTCTCTGTGTGGGTCTCTTTGGGTCCTGGTGGGTCTCTGTTTGGGTCCATGTGGGTTTCTGTCGGTCTATGTTGGTTTTTGTGGGTCTCTGTGGGTCTATATGAGATCTCTGTGGTTGTCTGTGTGGGTCTACGTGGGTTTTTATGGGTCTCTGTTTGGGTCTCTGTGGGTCCTGGTGGGTCTCCGTGGGTTTCTATGGGTCCTGGGGGGTCTCTGTGGGCTTGTGTGTCTCTGTGGGTCTATGTGAGATCTCTTTGGGTCTCTGTGGGTCTCTGTGGGTCTCTAAGAGATTTCTGTGGGACTCTGTGGGTCTACGTGGGTTTCTATGGGTCCTGGTGGGTCTCTGTGGGCTTGTGGGTCTATATGAGATCTCTGTGTCTCTCTGTGTGTATCTCTGTGTGTTTCTCTGTGTGAGTCTCTGTGAGTGTCTCTCTGTGTGTGTCTCTGTGTGAGTCTCCGTGTGTGTCTCTGTGTGAGTGTCTGTGTGAGTCTCTGTGCGTGTTTCTGTGTGTGTGTGTCTCTGTGTGTGTCTCTGTGAGTGTCTCTGTGTGAGTCTCTGTGTGAGTCTCTGTGTGTGTCTCTGTGTGAGTCTCTGTGTGAGTCTCTGTGCGTGTCTCTGTGTGTGTCTCTGTGTGTGTCTCTGTGTCTCTGTGTCTCTGTGTGTTTCTGTGTGTGTCTCTGTGTGAGTCTCTGTGCGTGTCTCTGTGTGTGTGTCTCTGTGTGTGTCTCTGTGTGTGTCTCTATGTGTGTCTCTGTGTGTGTGTCTCTGTGTGAGTCTCTGTGTGTGTCTCTCTGTGTGTGTCTCTGTGTGTTTCTCTGTGTGAGTCTCTGTGTGAGTCTCTGTGTGTGTCTCTGTGTGAGTCTCTGTGTGTGTCTCTGTGTGAGTCTCTGTGTGAGTCTCTGTGTGTGTCACTGTGTGTGTCTCTGTGTGTGTCTCTGTGTGTGTCTCTGTGTGTGTCTCTGTGTGAGTCTCTGTGTGTGTCACTGTGTGAGTCTCTGTGCGTGTCTCTGTGTGTGTCTCTGTGTGTGTCTCTGTGTCTCTGTGTGTTTCTGTGTGTGTCTCTGTGTGAGTCTCTGTGCGTGTCTCTGTGTGTGTGTCTCTGTGTGTGTCTCTGTGTGTGTCTCTATGTGTGTCTCTGTGTGAGTCTCTGTGTGTGTCTCTGTGTGTGTCTCTGTGTGTGTCTCTGTGTGTCTCTCTGTGTGTGTCTCTGTGTGTGTCTCTGTGTGAGTCTCTGTGTGTGTCTCTGTGTGTGTCTCTGTGTGTGTCTCTGTGTGTCTCTCTGTGCGTGTCTCTGTGTGTTTCTCTGTGTGTGTCTCTGTGTGTGTCTCTGTGTGTGTCTCTGTGTGTGTCTCTGTGTGTGTTTCTGTGTGTGTCTCTGTGTGTGTCTCTGTGTGAGTCTCTGTGTGTGTCTCTGTGTGTGTTTCTGTGTGTGTCTCTGTGTGTGTCTCTGTGTGTGTCTCTGTGTGTCTCTGTGTGTGTCTCTGTGTGAGTCTCTGTGTGAGTCTCTGTGTGAGTCTCTGTGTGTGTCTCTGTGTGTGTCTCTGTGTGAGTCTCTGTGTGTGTCTCTGTGTGTCTCTCTGTGCGTGTCTCTGTGTGTTTCTCTGTGTGTGTCTCTGTGCGTGTCTCTGTGTGTGTCTCTGTGTTTGTCTCTGTGTGAGTCTCTGTGTTTGTCTCTGTGTGTGTCTCTGTGTGAGTCTCTGTGTGTTTCTCTGTGTGTGTTTCTGTGTGTGTCTCTGTGTGAGTCTCTGTGCGTCTCTCTGTGCGTGTCTCTGTGTGTTTCTCTGTGTGTGTTTCTGTGTGAGTCTGTGTGTGTGTGTCTCAGTGTGTGCCTCTGTGTTTGTCTCTGTGTGTGCTCATGTCCTTGTCTCTGTGTGTGTCTCTGTGAGTGTCTCTGTGTGAGTCTCTGTGTGTGTCTCTGTGAGTGTCTCTGTGTGAGTCTCTGTGTGTGTCTCTGTGAGTGTCTCTGTGTGAGTCTCTGTGTGAGTCTCTGTGCGTGTTTCTGTGTGTGTCTCTGTGTGTGTCTCTGTGTGTGTCTCTGTGTGTCTGTGTGTGTCTCTGTGTGTGTCTCTGTGTGTGTCTCTGTGAGTCTCTGCGTGTGTCTCTGTGTGTGTCTCTGTGTGTGTCTCTGTGTGTGTCTCTGTGTGTCTCTCTGTGCGTGTCTCTGTGTGTGTCTCTGTGTGTCTCTCTGTGCGTGTCTCTGTGTGTTTCTCTGTGTGTGTTTCTGTGTGAGTCTCTGTGTTTGTCTCTGTGTGAGTCTCTGTGTGTGTCACTGTGTGAGTCTCTGTGCGTGTCTCTGTGTGTGTCTCTGTGTGTGTCTCTGTGTCTCTGTGTGTTTCTGTGTGTGTCTCTGTGTGAGTCTCTGTGCGTGTCTCTGTGTGTGTTTGTCTCTGTGTGTGTGTCTCTGTGTGTGTCTCTGTGTGTGCTCATGTTCTTGTCTCTGTGTATCCACCACCATCGCCTGGGGTCTGCGTTGCCTTCACGTCACCAGATGTCCGAGTGTTGACTCATCCCAAACCAACGCAGCGTCTCAGCACCAACGCCCGATGGCAAAAGGGGCAGCACCTGAAAGTGCCCCCATCCGCAGCATTGCTAACCAGTAGGATAGACTCAACACTGCACCATAGACTCAACACTACACCATAGACTCAACACTGCCCATAGACTCAACACTGCCCATAGACTCAACACTGCACCATAGACTCAACACTGCACCATAGACTCAACACTGCCCATAGACTCAACACTGCACCATAGACTCAACACTGCTACCCATAGACTCAACACTGCACCATAGACTCAACACTGCACCATAGCCTCAGCACTGCACGATAGACTCAACACTGCACCATAGACTCAACACTGCCCCATAGACTCAACACTGTCCATAGACTCAACACTGCACCATAGACTCAACACTGCACCATAGACTCATCACTGCACCATAGACTCAGCACTTCACCATAGACTCAACACTGCACCATAGACTCAACACTGTACCATAGACTCAATACTGCTACCCATAGACTCAGCACTGCTACCCATAGACTCAGCACTGCCCATAGACTCAACACTGCCCATAGACTAAACACTGCCCACAGACTCAACACTGCACCATAGACTCAACACTGCATCATAGACTCAACACTGCCCATAGACTCAACACTGCCCCATAGACTCAACACTGCCCATAGACTCAACACTGCACCATTGACTCAACACTGCACCATAGACTCAAAACTTCACCATAGACTCAACACTGCACCCTAAACTCAACACTGCACCATATACTCAACACTGCACCATAGACTCAGCATTGCACCATAGACTCAACACTGCACCATAGACTCAACACTGCACCATAGACTCAACACTGCACCATAGACTCAACACTGCATCATAGACTCAACACTACCCATAGACTCAACTCTGCAGCATAGACTCAACACTGCTACCCATAGACTCAACACTGCACCATAGACTCAGCACTGCACCATAGACTCAACACTGCCCATAGACTCAACACTGCTACCCATAGACTCAACACTGCACCATAGACTCAACACTGCCCCATAGACTCAACACTGCCCATAGACTCAACACTGCACCATAGATTCAACACTGCTCCATAGACTCAACACTACACCATAGACTCAACACTGCACCATAGACTCAACACTGCACCATAGACTCAACACTGCACCATAGACTCAACACTGCACCATAGACTCAACACTGCACCATAGATTCAACACTGCACCATAGACTAAACACTACACCATAGACTCAACACTGCACCATAGACTCAACACTGCCCCATAGACTCAACACTGCACCATAGACTCAACACTGCACCATAGACTCAACACTGCACCATAGATTTAGCACTCCACCATAGACTCAGCACTGCCCCATTGACTCAACACTACCCATAGACTCAACACAGCCCCATAGACTAAACACTGCACCATAGATTCAACACTGCCCCATAGACTCAACACTGCACCATAGACCCAACACTGCCCTTAGACTCAACATTGCCCCATAGACTCAACACTGCACCATAGACTCAACACTGCCGCATAGACTCAACACTGCACCATAGACTCAACACTGCAACATAGACTCAACACTGTACTATAGACTCAACACTGCACCATAGACTCAACACTGCACCATAGACTCAACACTGCACCATAGACTCAACACTGCCCCATAGACTCAACACTGCACCATAGACTCAACACTGCCCATAGACTCAACACTGTCCCATAAACTCAACACGGAACCATAGACTCAGCCCTGCACCATAGACTCAACACTGCATCATAGACTCAACACACCCACGTAGACTCAGCACTGCACCATAGACTCAACACTGCATGACAGACTCAACACTACACCATAAACTCAACATTGCACCATAGACTCAACACTGCCCCATAGATTAAACACTGAACCATAGGCTCAACACTGCACCATAGACTCAACACTGCATCATAGACTCAACACTGTCCCATAGACTCAACACTGCACCATAGACTCAGCCCTGCACCATAGACTCAACACTGCACCATAGACTCAACACACCCACATAGACTCAGCACTGCACCATAGACTCAACACTGCCCCATAGACTCAACACTGCCCCATAGACCCAACACTGTCCCATAGACTCACACTGCCCATAGACTCAACACTGCACCATAGACTCAACACTGCACCATAGACTCAACACCGCACCAAAGACTCAAACTTCACCATAGACTCAACACTGGCCCATAGACTCAACACTGCACCATTGACTCAACACTGCACCATAGACTCAACACTGTCCCATAAACTCAACACTGCCCCAAAGACTTAACACTGCACCATAGACTCAACACTGCACCACAGACTCAACACTGCACCACAGACTCAACACTGCACCATAAACTCAACACTGCACCATAGACTCAACACTGCTACCCATAGACTCAACACTGCATCATAGACTCAGCACTGCACCATAGACTCAAAACTTCACCATAGACTCAACACTGCACAATAGACTCAACACTGCACCATAGACTCAACACTGCACGATAGACTCAACACTGCTACCCATAGACTCAACACTGCACCATAGACTCAACACTGCCCCATAGACTCAACACTGCTACCCATAGACTCAACACTGCACCATAGCCTCAGCACTGCACGATAGACTCAACACTACCCATAGACTCAACACTGCACCATCGACTCATCACTGCACCATAGACTCAACACTGCCCCATAGACTCAACACTGTCCATAGACTCAACACTGCACCATAGACTCAACACTGCACCATCGACTCATCACTGCACCATAGACTCAGCACTTCACCATAGACTCAACACTGCACCATAGACTCAACACTGTACCATAGACTCAACACTGCACCATAGACTCAACACTGCTACCCATAGACTCAGCACTGCTACCCATAGACTCAATACTGCTACCCATAGACTCAGCACTGCTACCCATAGACTCAGCACTGCCCATAGACTCAACACTGCCCATAGACTAAACACTGCCCACAGACTCAACACTGCACCATAGACTCAACACTGCATCATAGACTCAACACTGCATCATAGACTCAACACTGCACCATAGACTCAACACTGCACCATAGACTCAACACTGCATCATAGACTCAACACTGCCCGTAGACTCAAAACTGCCCCATAGACTCAACACTGCCCATAGACTCAACACTGCACCATAGACTCAACATTGCTACCCATAGACTCAACATTGCTACCCATAGACTCAACACTACCCACAGACTCAACACTGCACCATAGACTCAACACTGCACCATAGACTCAACTCTGCACCATAGACTCAACACTGCACCATAGACTCAACATTGCTACCCATAGACTCAACACTGCCCATAGACTCAACACTGCTACCCATAGACTCAACACTGCACCATAGACTCAACACTGCCCCATAGACTCAACACTGCCCATAGACTCAACACTGCACCATAGACTCAACACTGCTCCATAGACTCAACACTACACCATAGACTCAACACTGCACCATAGACTCAACACTGCACCATAGAATCAACACTGCACCATAGACTCAACACTGCACCATAGACTCAACACTGCACCATAGATTCAACACTGCACCATAGACTAAACACTACACCATAGACTCAACACTGCACCATAGACTCAACACTGCCCCATAGACTCAACACTGCACCATAGACTCAACACTGCACCATAGACTCAACATTGCACCATAGATTTAGCACTCCACCATAGACTCAGCACTGCCCCATTGACTCAACACTACCCATAGACTCAACACAGCCCCATAGACTAAACACTGCACCATAGACTCAACACTGCACCATAGACTCAACACTGCACCATAGACTCAACACTGCACCATAGACTCAACACTGCACCATAGACTCAACACTGCCCCATAGACTCAACAATGTACCATAGACTCAACATTGCCCCATAGACTCAACACTGCACCATAGACTCAACACTGCCCATAGACTCAACACTGTCCCATAAACTCAACACGGAACCATAGACTCAGCCCTGCACCATAGACTCAACACTGCACCATAGACTCAACACACCCACGTAGACTCAGCACTGCACCATAGACTCAACACTGCACCATAGACTCAACACTGCCCCATAGATTAAACACTGAACCATAGGCTCAACACTGCACCATAGACTCAACACTGCATCATAGACTCAACACTGCCCGTAGACTCAACACTGCCCCATAGACTCAACACTGCCCATAGACTCAACACTGCACCATTGACTCAACACTGCACCATAGACTCAAAACTTCACCATAGACTCAACACTGCACCATAAACTCAACACTGCACCATATACTCAACACTGCACCATAGACTCAGCATTGCACCATAGACTCAACACTGCACCATAGACTCAACACTGCACCATAGACTCAACACTGCATCATAGACTGAACACTGCCCATAGACTCAAAACTGCATCATAGACTCAACACTGCATCATAGACTCAACACTGCCCATAGACTCAACACTACCCATAGACTCAACACTGCACCATAGACTCAACATTGCTACCCATAGACTCAACACTGCCCATAGACTCAACACTGCTACCCATAGACTCAACACTGCACCATAGACTCAACACTGCCCCATAGACTCAACACTGCCCATAGACTCAACACTGCACCATAGACTCAACACTGCTCCATAGACTCAACACTACACCATAGACTCAACACTGCACCATAGACTCAACACTGCACCATAGAATCAACACTGCACCATAGACTCAACACTGCACCATAGACTCAACACTGCACCATAGATTCAACACTGCACCATAGACTAAACACTACACCATAGACTCAACACTGCACCATAGACTCAACACTGCCCCATAGACTCAACACTGCACCATAGACTCAACACTGCACCATAGACTCAACATTGCACCATAGATTTAGCACTCCACCATAGACTCAGCACTGCCCCATTGACTCAACACTACCCATAGACTCAACACAGCCCCATAGACTAAACACTGCACCATAGACTCAACACTGCACCATAGACTCAACACTGCCCCATAGACTCAACACTGCACCATAGACTCAACACTGTACCATAGACTCAACACTGCACCATAGACTCAACACTGCACCATAGACTCAACACTGCACCATAGACTCAACACTGCACCATAGACTCAACACTGCCCATAGACTCAACACTGCTACCCATAGACTCAACACTGCACCATAGACTCAACACTGCCCCATAGACTCAACACTGCCCATAGACTCAACACTGCACCATAGACTCAACACCGCTCCATAGACTCAACACTACACCATAGACTCAACACTGCACCATAGACTCAACACTGCACCATAGACTCAACACTGCACCATAGACTCAACACTGCCCATAGACTCAACACTACCCCATAGACTCAACACTGCACCATAGACTCAGCACTGCACCATAGATATAACACTGCTCCATAGACTCAACACAGCCCCATAGACTCAACACTGCACCATAAACTCAACACTGCACCATAGACTCAGCACTGCACCATAGACTCAACACTGCACCGTAGACTCAACACTGCACCATAGACTCAACACTGCACCGTAGACTCAGCACTGCAACATAGACTCAACACTGCACCATAGACTCAACACAGCACCATAGACTCAGCACTGCACCATTTAATCAACACTGCCCCATAGACTCAACACTACACCATAGACTCAACACTGCACCATAAACTCAACACTGCACCATAGAATCAGCACTGCACCATAGACTCAACACTGCACCGTAGACTCAACACTGCACCATAGACTCAACACTGCACCGTAGACTCAGCACTGCAACATAGACTCAACACTGCACCATAGACTCAACACAGCACCATAGACTCAGCACTGCACCATAGACTCAACACTACACCATAGACTAAACACTGCACCATAGACTCAGCATTGCACCATAGACTCAACACTGCCCCATAGACTCAACACTACCCATAGACTCAACACTGCACCATAGACTCAACATTGCCCCATAGACTCAACACTACACCATAGACTCAACACTGCACCATAGACTCAGCACTGCACCATACACTCAACACTGCCCCATAGACTCAACACTGCCCCATAGACTCAACACTGCACCATAGACTCAACACTGCCCCATAGACTCAACACTACATCATAGACTCAACAATGCACCATAGACTCAACACTGCCCCATAGACTCAGCATTGCACCATAGACTCAACACTGCACCATAGACTCAACACTGCACCGTAGACTCAACACTGCACCATAGACTCAACACTGCATCATAGACTCAACAATGCATCATAGACTCAACACTGCCCATAGACTCAACACTGCACCATAGACTAACACTACCCATAGACTCAACACTGCACCATAGACACAACACTGCACCATAGACTCAACAGTGCACCAAAGACTCAACACTGCACCATAGACTCAACACTACACCATAGACTCAACACGGCACCATAGACTCAACACTGCACCATAGACTCAACACTGCACCATAGACTAAACACTACACCATAGACTCAACACTGCACCATAGACTCAACACTGCCCCATAGACTCAACACTGCACCATTGACTCAACACTGCCCCATAGACTCAACACTGCACCATAGACTCAACACTGTACCATAGACTCAACACTGCACCATAGACTCAACACTGCCCTATAGACTCAACACTGCACCATAGACTCAACACTGCACCGTAGACTCAACACTGCCCTATAGACTCAACACTGCACCATAGACTAAACACTACACCATAGACTCAACACTGCCCTATAGACTCAACACTGAACCATAGACTCAACACTGCACCATAGACTCAACACTGCACCATAGACTCAGCACTGCAAAATAGACTCAACATTGCACCATAGACTCAACACTGCCCCATAGACTCAATACTGCACCATAGACTAAACACTACACCATAGACTCAACACTGCACCATAGACTCAACACTGCCCCATAGACTCAACACTGCACCATTGACTCAACACTGCCCCATAGACTCAACACTGCCCCATAGACTCAACACTGCACCATAGACTCAACACTGCCCTATAGACTCAACACTGCACCATAGACTCAACACTGCACCATAGACTCAGCTCTGCACCATAGACTCAGCACTGCCCCATTGACTCAACACTGCCCCAAAGACTCAACACTGCACCATAGACTCAACACTGCCCCATATACTCAACACTGCACCATAGACTCAACACTGCCCCATAGACTCAACACTGCACCATAGACTCAACACTGCCCCATAGTCTCAACACTGCACCATAGACTCAGCACTGCACCATAGACTCAACACTGCACCATAGACTCAACACTGCCCCATAGTCTCAACACTGCTCCATAGACTCAACACTGCATCATAGACTCAACACTGTCCCGTAGACTCAACACTGCACCATAGACTCAGCCCTGCACCAGAGACTCAACACTGCACCATAGACTCAACACTGCACGATAGACTCAACACTGCACCATAGACTCAACACAGCCCCATAGACTCAACACTGCACCATAGACTCAGCACTGCACCATAGACTCAACACTACACCATAGACTCAACACTGCCCATAGACTCAACACTGCACCATAGACTCAACACTGCTCCATAGACTCAACACTACACCATAGACTCAACACTGCACCATAGACTCAACACTGCACCATAGACTCAACACTGCACCATAGACTCAACACTGCCCATAGACTCAACACTGCACCATAGACTCAACACTGCACCATAGACTCAACACTGTCCATAGACTCAACACTGCACCATAGACTCAACACTGCACCATAGACTCAACACTGCCCCATAGACTAAACACTGCTCCATAGACTCAACACTGCACCATAGACTCAACACTGCCCCATAGACTAAACACTGCCCCATAGACTCAGCCCTGCACCAGAGACTCAACACTGCACCATAGACTCAACACTGCACGATAGACTCAACACTGCACCATAGACTCAACACAGCCCCATAGACTCAACACTGCACCATAGACTCAACACTGCCCAAAGACTCAACACTGCCCATAGACTCAACACTGCACCATAGACTCAACACTGCACCATAGACTCAACACTGCACCATAGACTCAACACTGCCCATAGACTCAACACTGCTACCCATAGACTCAACACTGCACCATAGACTCAACACTGCCCCATAGACTCAACACTGCCCATAGACTCAACACTGCACCATAGACTCAACACTGCTCCATAGACTCAACACTACACCATAGACTCAACACTGCACCATAGACTCAACACTGCACCATAGACTCAACACTGCACCATAGACTCAACACTGCCCATAGACTCAACACTGCACCATAGACTCAACACTGCACCATAGACTCAACACTGCCCCATAGACTAAACACTGCTCCATAGACTCAACACTACCCCATAGACTCAACACTGCACCATAGACTCAGAACTGCACCATAGACTCAACACTGCACCATAGACTCAACACTACCCATAGACTCAACACTGCACCATAGACTCAACACTGCACCATAGACTCAACACTGCACCATAGACTCAACACTGCCCATAGACTCAACACTGCACCATAGACTCAGCACTGCACCATAGACTCAACACTGCACCGTAGACTCAACACTGCACCATAGACTCAACACTGCACCGTAGACTCAGCACTGCAACATAGACTCAACACTGCCCATAGACTCAACACTGCACCATAGACTCAACACTGCTCCATAGACTCAACAGTGCACCATAGACTCAACACTGCACCATAGACTCAACACTACACCATAGACTCAACACTGCACCATAGACTCAACACTGCACCATAGACTCAACACTGCACCATAGACTAAACACTACACCATAGACTCAACACTGCACCATAGACTCAACACTGCACCATAGACTCAACACTGTACCATAGACTCAACACTGCACCATAGACTCAACACTGCCCTATAGACTCAACACTGCACCATAGACTCAACACTGCACCATAGACTCAACACTGCACCATAGACTCAGCACTGCAAAATAGACTCAACATTGCACCATAGACTCAACACTGCCCCATAGACTCAACACTGCACCATAGACTAAACACTACACCATAGACTCAACACTGCACCATAGACTCAACACTGCCCCATAGACTCAACACTGCACCATTGACTCAACACTGCCCCATAGACTCAACACTGCCCCATAGACTCAACACTGCACCATAGACTCAACACTGCCCTATAGACTCAACACTGCACCATAGACTCAACACTGCACCATAGACTCAGCTCTGCACCATAGACTCAGCACTGCCCCATTGACTCAACACTGCCCCAAAGACTCAACACTGCACCATAGACTCAACACTGCCCCATATACTCAACACTGCACCATAGACTCAACACTGCACCATAGACTCAACACTGCACCATAGACTCAGCACTGCACCATAGACTCAGCACTGCACCATAGACTCAGCACTGCCCCATTGACTCAACACTGCCCCATCGACTCAACACTACACCATAGACTCAACACTGCCCCATAGACTCAACACTGCACCATTGACTCAACACTGCCCCATAGACTCAACACTGCACCATAGACTCAACACTGTCCCGTAGACTCAACACTGCACCATAGACTCAGCCCTGCACCAGAGACTCAACACTGCACCATAGACTCAACACTGCACGATAGACTCAACACTGCACCATAGACTCAACACAGCCCCATAGACTCAACACTGCACCATAGACTCAGCACTGCACCATTGACTCAACACTGTCCATAGACTCAACACTTCACCATAGACTCAACACAGCCCCATAGACTCAACACTGCTCCATAGACTCAACACAGCCCCATAGACTCAACACTGCACCATAAACTCAACACTGCACCATAGACTCAACACTGCACCATAGACTCAACACTGCCCAAAGACTCAACACTGCCCATAGACTCAACACTGCACCATAGACTCAACACTGCACCATAGACTCAACACTGCACCATAGACTCAACACTGCCCATAGACTCAACACTGCTACCCATAGACTCAACACTGCACCATAGACTCAACACTGCCCCATAGACTCAACACTGCCCATAGACTCAACACTGCACCATAGATTCAACACTGCTCCATAGACTCAACACTGCACCATAGACTCAACACTGCACCATAGACTCAACACTGCCCATAGACTCAACACTGCACCATAGACTCAACACTGCACCATAGACTCAACACTGCACCATAGACTCAACACTGCACCATAGACTCAACACTGCACCATAGACTCAACACTGCCCATAGACTCAACACTACACCATAGACTCAACACTGCACCATAGACTCAACACTGCACCATAGACTCAACACTGCACCATAGACTCAACACTGCCCATAGACTCAACACTGCACCATAGACTCAACACTGCACCATAGACTCAACACTGTCCATAGACTCAACACTGCACCATAGACTCAACACTGCACCATAGACTCAACACTGCACCATAGACTCAACACTGCACCATAGACTCAACACTGCCCCATAGACTAAACACTGCTCCATAGACTCAACACTACCCCATAGACTCAACACTGCACCATAGACTCAACACTGCACCATAGACTCAACACTGCTACCCATAGACTCAACACTGTCCCGTAGACTCAACACTGCACCATAGACTCAGCCCTGCACCAGAGACTCAACACTGCACCATAGACTCAACACTGCACGATAGACTCAACACTGCACCATAGACTCAACACAGCCCCATAGACTCAACACTGCACCATAGACTCAGCACTGCACCATTGACTCAACACTGCTCCATAGACTCAACACAGCCCCATAGACTCCACACTGCACCATAAACTCAACACTGCACCATAGACTCAACACTTCACCATAGACTCAACACTGCCCAAAGACTCAACACTGCCCATAGACTCAACACTGCACCATAGACTCAACACTGAACCATAGACTCAACACTGCACCATAGACTCAACACTGCCCATAGACTCAACACTGCTACCCATAGACTCAACACTGCACCATAGACTCAACACTGCCCCATAGACTCAACACTGCCCATAGACTCAACACTGCACCATAGACTCAACACTGCTCCATAGACTCAACACTACACCATAGACTCAACACTGCACCATAGACTCAACACTGCACCATAGACTCAACACTGCACCATAGACTCAACACTGCCCATAGACTCAACACTGCACCATAGACTCAACACTGCACCATAGACTCAACACTGTCCATAGACTCAACACTGCACCATAGACTCAACACTGCACCATAGACTCAACACTGCCCCATAGACTAAACACTGCTCCATAGACTCAACACTACCCCATAGACTCAACACTGCACCATAGACTCAGAACTGCACCATAGATACAACACTGCTTCATAGACTCAACACAGCCCCATAGACTCAACACTGCACCATAAACTCAACACTGCACCATAGACTCAGCACTGCACCATAGACTCAACACTGCACCGTAGACTCAACACTGCACCATAGACTCAACACTGCACCGTAGACTCAGCACTACAACATAGACTCAACACTGCCCATAGACTCAACACTGCACCATAGACTCAACACTGCTCCATAGACTCAACAGTGCACCATAGACTCAACACTGCACCATAGACTCAACACTACAACATAGACTCAACACTGCACCATAGACTCAACACTGCACCATAGACTCAACACTGCACCATAGACTAAACACTACACCATAGACTCAACACTGCACCATAGACTCAACACTGCACCATAGACTCAACACTGTACCATAGACTCAACACTGCACCATAGACTCAACACTGCCCTATAGACTCAACACTGCACCATAGACTCAACACTGCACCATAGACTCAACACTGCACCATAGACTCAACACTGCACCATAGACTAAACACTACACCATAGACTCAGCTCTGCACCATAGACTCAGCACTGCCCCATTGACTCAACACTGCCCCAAAGACTCAACACTGCACCATAGACTCAACACTGCCCCATATACTCAACACTGCACCATAGACTCAACACTGCACCATAGACTCAACACTGCACCATAGACTCAGCACTGCACCATAGACTCAGCACTGCACCATAGACTCAGCACTGCCCCATTGACTCAACACTGCCCCATCGACTCAACACTACACCATAGACTCAACACTGCCCCATAGACTCAACACTGCACCATTGACTCAACACTGCCCCATAGACTCAACACTGCACCATAGACTCAACACTGCCCCATAGTCTCAACACTGCACCATAGACTCAGCACTGCACCATAGACTCAACACTGCACCATAGACTCAACACTGCCCCATAGTCTCAACACTGCTCCATAGACTCAACACTGCATCATAGACTCAACACTGTCCCGTAGACTCAACACTGCACCATAGACTCAGCCCTGCACCAGAGACTCAACACTGCACCATAGACTCAACACTGCACGATAGACTCAACACTGCACCATAGACTCAACACAGCCCCATAGACTCAACACTGCACCATAGACTCAGCACTGCACCATTGACTCAACACTGCTCCATAGACTCAACACAGCCCCATAGACTCAACACTGCACCATAAACTCAACACTGCCCATAGACTCAACACAGCCCCATAGACTCAACACTGCACCATAGACTCAACACTGCACCATAGACTCAACACTGCACCATAGACTCAACACTGCCCAAAGACTCAACACTGCCCATAGACTCAACACTGCACCATAGACTCAACACTGCACCATAGACTCAACACTGCACCATAGACTCAACACTGCCCATAGACTCAACACTGCTACCCATAGACTCATCACTGCACCATAGACTCAACACTGCCCCATAGACTCAACACTGCCCATAGACTCAACACTGCACCATAGATTCAACACTGCTCCATAGACTCAACACTACACCATAGACTCAACACTGCACCATAGACTCAACACTGCACCATAGACTCAACACTGCACCATAGACTCAACACTGCCCATAGACTCAACACTGCACCATAGACTCAACACTGCACCATAGACTCAACACTGCACCATAGACTCAACACTGCACCATAGACTCAACACTGCACCATAGACTCAACACTGCCCATAGACTCAACACTGCACCATAGACTCAACACTGCACCATAGACTCAACACTGCACCATAGACTCAACACTACCCCATAGACTCAACACTGCACCATAGACTCAGCACTGCTCCATAGACTCAACACTGCATCATAGACTCAACACTGTCCCGTAGACTCAACACTGCACCATAAACTCAACACTGCACCATAGACTCAACACTGCACCATAGACTCAACACTGCCCAAAGACTCAACACTGCCCATAGACTCAACACCGCACCATAGTCTCAACACTGCACCATAGACTCAACAATGCACCATAGACTCAACACTGCCCATAGACTCAACACTGCTACCCATAGACTCAACACTGCACCATAGACTCAACACTGCCCCATAGACTCAACACTGCCCATAGACTCAACACTGCACCATAGACTCAACACTGCTCCATAGACTCAACACTACACCATAGACTCAACACTGCACCATAGACTCAACACTGCCCATAGACTCAACACTGCACCATAGACTCAACACTGCCCCATAGACTAAACACTGCTCCATAGACTCAACACTACCCCATAGACTCAACACTGCACCATAGACTCAGCACTGCACCATAGACTCAACACTGCTCCATAGACTCAACACTGCACCATAGACTCAGCACTGCACCATAGACTCAACACTGCACCGTAGACTCAACACTGCACCATAGACTCAACACTGCACCGTAGACTCAGCACTGCAACATAGACTCAACACTGCACCATAGACTCAACACAGCACCATAGACTCAGCACTGCACCATTTAATCAACATTGCCCCATAGACTCAACACTACACCATAGACTCAACACTGCACCATAGACTCAGCACTGCAACATAGACTCAACACTGCCCCATAGACTCAACACTACACCATAGACTAAACACTGCACCATAGACTCAGCATTACACCATAGACTCAACACTGCCCCATAGACTCAACACTACCCATAGACTCAACACTGCACCATAGACTCAACATTGCCCCATAGACTCAACACTACACCATAGACTCAACACTGCACCATAGACTCAGCACTGCACCATAGACTCAACACTGCCCCATAGACTCAACACTGCCCCATAGACTCAACACTGCACCATAGACTCAACACTGCCCCATAGACTCAACACTACATCATAGACTCAACAATGCACCATAGACTCAACACTGCCCCATAGACTCAGCATTGCACCATAGACTCAACACTGCACCATAGACTCAACACTGCACCATAGACTCAACACTGCCCCATAGACTCAACACTGCACCATTGACTCAACACTGCCCCATAGACTCAACACTGCACCATAGACTCAACAATGTACCATAGACTCAACACTGCACCATAGACTCAACACTGCCCTATAGACTCAACACTGCACCATAGACTCAACACTGCACCATAGACTCAACACTGCACCATAGACTCAGCACTGCAAAATAGACTCAACATTGCACCATAGACTCAACACTGCCCCATAGACTCAACACTGCACCATAGACTAAACACTACACCATAGACTCAACACTGCACCATAGACTCAACACTGCCCCATAGACTCAACACTGCACCATTGACTCAACACTGCCCCATAGACTCAACACTGCCCCATAGACTCAACACTGCACCATAGACTCAACACTGCCCTATAGACTCAACACTGCACCATAGACTCAACACTGCACCATAGACTCAGCTCTGCACCATAGACTCAGCACTGCCCCATTGACTCAACACTGCCCCAAAGACTCAACACTGCACCATAGACTCAACACTGCCCCATATACTCAACACTGCACCATAGACTCAACACTGCACCATAGACTCAGCACTGCACCATAGACTCAACACTGCACCATTGACTCAACACTGCCCCATAGACTCAACACTGCACCATAGACTCAACACTGCCCCATAGTCTCAACACTGCACCATAGACTCAGCACTGCACCATAGACTCAACACTGCACCATAGACTCAGCTTTGCACCATAGACTCAACACTGCCCCATAGACTCAACACTACCCATAGACTCAACACTGCACCATAGACTCAACATTGCCCCATAGACTCAACACTACACCATAGACTCAACACTGCACCATAGACTCAGCACTGCACCATAGACTCAACACTGCCCCATAGACTCAACACTGCCCCATAGACTCAACACTGCACCATAGACTCAACACTGCCCCATAGACTCAACACTACATCATAGATTCAACAATGCACCATAGACTCAACACTGCCCCATAGACTCAGCATTGCACCATAGACTCAACACTGCACCATAGACTCAACACTGCACCATAGACTCAACACTGCCCCATAGACTCAACACTGCACCATTGACTCAACACTGCCCCATAGACTCAACACTGCACCATAGACTCAACAATGTACCATAGACTCAACACTGCACCATAGACTCAACACTGCCCTATAGACTCAACACTGCACCATAGACTCAACACTGCACCATAGACTCAACACTGCACCATAGACTCAGCACTGCAAAATAGACTCAACATTGCACCATAGACTCAACACTGCCCCATAGACTCAACACTGCACCATAGACTAAACACTACACCATAGACTCAACACTGCACCATAGACTCAACACTGCCCCATAGACTCAACACTGCACCATTGACTCAACACTGCCCCATAGACTCAACACTGCCCCATAGACTCAACACTGCACCATAGACTCAACACTGCCCTATAGACTCAACACTGCACCATAGACTCAACACTGCACCATATACTCAGCTCTGCACCATAGACTCAGCACTGCCCCATTGACTCAACACTGCCCCAAAGACTCAACACTGCACCATAGACTCAACACTGCCCCATATACTCAACACTGCACCATAGACTCAACACTGCACCATAGACTCAACACTGCACCATAGACTCAGCACTGCACCATAGACTCAGCACTGCACCATAGACTCAGCACTGCCCCATTGACTCAACACTGCCCCATCGACTCAACACTACACCATAGACTCAACACTGCCCCATAGACTCAACACTGCACCATTGACTCAACACTGCCCCATAGACTCAACACTGCACCATAGACTCAACACTGCCCCATAGTCTCAACACTGCACCATAGACTCAGCACTGCACCATAGACTCAACACTGCACCATAGACTCAACACTGCACCATAGACTCAACACTGCCCCATAGACTCAACACTGCCCATAGACTCAACACTGCACCATAGACTCAACACTGCTCCATAGACTCAACACTACACCATAGACTCAACACTGCACCATAGACTCAACACTGCACCATAGAATCAACACTGCACCATAGACTCAACACTGCACCATAGACTCAACACTGCACCATAGATTCAACACTGCACCATAGACTAAACACTACACCATAGACTCAACACTGCACCATAGACTCAACACTGCCCCATAGACTCAACACTGCACCATAGACTCAACACTGCACCATAGACTCAACACTGCACCATTGACTCAACACTGCCCCATAGACTCAACACTGCACCATAGACTCAACACTGCCCATAGACTCAACACTGCACCATAGACTCAACACTGCCCCATATACTCAACACTGCACCATAGACTCAACACTGCACCATAGACTCAACACTGCACCATAGACTCAGAACTGCACCATAGACTCAGCACTGCACCATAGACTCAGCACTGCCCCATTGACTCAACACTGCACCATAGACTCAACACTGCCCCACTGACTCAACACTGCCCCATCGACTCAACACTGCACCATAGACTCAGCACTGCCCCATAGACTCAACACTGCCCATAGACTCAACACTGCACCATAGACTCAACACTGCCCCATATACTCAACACTGCACCATAGACTCAACACTGCACCATAGACTCAACGCTGCACCATAGACTCAACACTGCACCATAGACTCAACACTGCGCCATAGACTCAACACTGCACCATAGCCTCAACACTGCACCATAGACTCAACACTGCTACCCATAGAATCAACACTGCTACCCATAGACTCAACACTGCCCCATACACTCAACACTGCATCATAGATAGACTCAACACTGCCCATAGACTCAACATTGCCCCATAGACTCAACACTGCCCCATAGACTCATCACTGCACCATAGACTCAACACTGCCCCATAGACTCAACACTGCACCATAGACTCAACACTGCCCATAGACTCAACACTGTACCATATACTCAACACTGCCCATAGACTCAACACTGCCCCATAGACTCAACACTGCACCATATACTCAACACTGCACCATAGACTCAACACTGCCCATAGACTCAACACTGCCCATAGACTCAACACTGCACCTTAGACTCAACACTGCACCATAGACTCAACACTGCACCATAGACTCAACACTGCCCATAGACTCAACACTGCCCCATAGACTCAGCACTGCACCATAGACTCAACATTGCTACCCATAGACTCAACACTGCACCATAGACTCAACATTGCTACCCATAGACTCAACACTGCACCATAGACTCAACACTGCACCATAGACTCAACACTGCCCATAGACTCAACACTGCACCATAGACTCAACACTGCCCATAGACTCAACACTGCACCATAGACTCAACACTGCCCCATAGACTCAACACTGCACCATAGACTCAACATTGCTACCCATAGACTCAACACTGCATCATAGACTCAACATTGCTACCCATAGACTCAACACTGCACCATAGACTCAACACTGCACCATAGACTCAACACTGCCCATAGACTCAACACTGCACCATAGACTCAACACTGCCCATAGACTCAACACTGCACCATAGACTCAACACTGCCCCATAGACTCATCACTGCACCATAGACTCAACACTGCCCCATAGACTCAACACTGCACCATAGACTCAACACTGCCCATAGACTCAACACTGTACCATAGACTCAACACTGCCCATAGACTCAACACTGCCCCATAGACTCAACACTGCACCATAGACTCAACACTGCACCATAGACTCAACACTGCCCATAGACTCAACACTGCCCATAGACTCAACACTGCACCTTAGACTCAACACTGCACCATAGACTCAACACTGCACCATAGACTCAACACTGCCCATAGACTCAACACTGCCCCATAGACTCAGCACTGCACCATAGACTCAACATTGCTACCCATAGACTCAACACTGCACCATAGACTCAACATTGCTACCCATAGACTCAACACTGCACCATAGACTCAACACTGCACCATAGACTCAACACTGCCCATAGACTCAACACTGCACCATAGACTCAACACTGCCCATAGACTCAACACTGCACCATAGACTCAACACTGCCCCATAGACTCAACACTGCACCATAGACTCAACATTGCTACCCATAGACTCAACACTGCATCATAGACTCAACATTGCTACCCATAGACTCAACACTGCACCATAGACTCAACACTGCACCATAGACTCAACACTGCCCATAGACTCAACACTGCACCATAGACTCAACACTGCCCATAGACTCAACACTGCACCATAGACTCAACACTGCCCCATAGACTCAACACTGCACCATAGACTCAACATTGCTACCCATAGACTCAACACTGCACCATAGACTCAACATTGCTACCCATAGACTCAACACTGCACCATAGACTCAACACTGCACCATAGACTCAACACTGCCCATAGACTCAACACTGCACCATAGACTCAACACTGCACGATAGACTCAGCACTGCCCATAGACTCAACACTGCACAATAGACTCAAAACTGCTACCCATAGACTCAACACTGCACCATAGACTCAACACTGCACCATAGACTCAGCACTGCACCATAGACTCAACACTGCACCATAGACTCAACACTGCACCATAGACTCAACACTGCCCATAGACTCAACACTGCTAGCCATAGACTCAACACTGCACCATAGACTCAACACTGCCCCATAGACTCAACACTGTACCATAGACTCAACACTGCACCATAGACTCAACACTGCACCATAGACTCAACACTGCCCCATACACTCAACACTGCACCATAGACTCAACACTGCACCATAGACTCAACACTGCACCATAGACTCAACACTGCACCATAGACTCAGCACTGCACCATAGACTCAACACTGCACCATAGACTCAACACTGCCCCATAGACTCAACACTGCCCCATAGACTCAACACTGCCCATAGACTCAACACTGCACCATAGACTCAACACTGCACCATAGACTCATCACTGCACCATAGACTCAGCACTGCACCTTAGACTCAACACTACACCATAGACTCAAAACTGCACCATAGAATCTAGATTTAAAGCTTTTGTGACTGCTAGAATCCATACTCTTTGATTCTATTGGGTAAAGTCACGTAGGTCAAAATAAAATAACAAAAAATCACGACGTTTCGGCCACAACACAAGCGGCCTTCATCAGGTGAAGGGACGAGACTGTCTGGAGGACAGCGCTGGAGTGGAAGAAGCCACGCTCAGATCACGACCTTTAAGCTGTGTTAGAAGAAAAATACCAAGCGCCTTGACAAAGGAAATTAGCATATAATTTAGCATTGAAATGGCTCATTGAAATAGCTAAGTTAAAGTATACACATCCGCAGAGGCACCCCTTGACAAAGGAATTAGCATAGAATTTAGCATTGAAATAGCTGAGTGATTAGCTTGTAACTGGTCACAGAAATGGCTATGTTAAAGTTAAAGTATACACAATCCGCAGAGGTACCCCTTGACAAAGGAATTACCATAGAATTTAGCATTGAAATAGCTGAGTGATTAGCTTGTGACTGGTCACAGAAATGGCTATGTTAAAGTTAAAGTATACACAATTCGCAGAGGCACCCCTTGACAAAGGAATTAGCATAGAATTTAGCATTGAAATAGCTGAGTGATTAGCTTGTAACTGGTCACAGAAATAGCTATGTTAAAGTTAAAGTATACACATCCGCAGAGGTACCCCTTGACAAAGGGAATTAGCATAGAATTTAGCATTGAAATAGCTGAGTGATTAGCTTGTGACTGGTCGCAGAAATAGCTATGTTAAAAGTTAAAGTATATACATTCACCGAGGCACCTAGTACTCATCAAACAGGAGAATTTAGCGAAGCACAACCACGCTCAGACATCTAACCTGTGTGCAAGCAAACAAGGTGTTCTGAGAAATAAATTAGCATAAAAAAATAGCATTTGATTGACCGATTTTAGGAAAGACAGTCTGCCTGGTCACGTGACCCTCTCCACTGATTGATTCAATCAGCCGCGGGCTCTCGAAGGAAGGGGAAAGCTACAGACAAAGCTCCCCCGGGTAGCCTCCGATAGACTGTAGGGGCAAGTGCTGTTACACACAGACACAGATTCAGGCAGAGCTTCCCCAGGTAGCCTCCAGCAGGGGTGTAGGGACAAGTTCTGTGAGTAGCGAGAAGCACCTTGACGCATTCACTCACCGCTCACTCACTCACCCACTCACTCACTCACCCACCCACTCACCCACCCACTCACCCACCCACTCACTCACCTACTCACTCACTCACCCACTCACTCACTCACCCACTCACTCACTCACCCACTCACTCACTCACCCATTCACTCACTCACCCACTCACTCACTCACCCACTCACTCACCCACCCACTCACTCAACCACCCACTCACTCAACCACCCACTCAATCACCCATCCACCCAATCACCCACTCATTCACTCACCTACTCACTCACTCACCCACTCACTCACTCACCCACTCACTCACTCACCCACTCACTCACTCACCCATTCACTCACTCATTCACTCACTCACCTACTCACTCACCTACTCACTCACCCATTCACTCACCCATTCACTCACCTACTCACTCACTCACTCAACCACTCACTCACTCACTCACCCACTCACTCACTCACCCACTCACTCCCTCACCCACTCTCTCACTCACCCATTCACTCACTCACCCACTCACTCACTCACCCACTCACTCACTCACCCACCCACCCACTCACTCACTCAACCACCCACTCAATCACCCATCCACCCAATCACCCACTCATTCACTCACCTACTCACTCACTCACTCACCCACTCACTCACTCAACCACCCACTCACTCAACCACCCACTCAATCACCCATCCACCCAATCACCCACTCATTCACTCACCTACTCACTCACTCACCCACTCACTCACTCACCCACTCACTCACTCACCCACTCGCTCACTCACTCACCTACTCACTCACTCACTCACCCAGTCACTCACCCACTCACTCACTCACCCACTCACTCACCCACTCACTCACTCACCCACTCACTCACCCACTCACTCACCTACTCACTCATTTACTCACTCACCCATTCACTCACCCACTCACTAACCCCACCCCATCCACCCAATCACTCACTCATTCACCCACTCACTCAACCACTCACCCACTCACCAAACCACTCACCCACTCACTCATTCACCCACAACCAACTCACCCACCTCTCCACAACAACATCAACACCACAACCACCACCCACCACCACCTCCACCACAAACACCAACACCACCACTCCACCACAAACACCACCACGACCACGCCCAGCACCACGACCACGCCCACCACCACGACCACGCCCACCACCACGACCACGCCCACCACCACGACCACGCCCACCACCACGCCCACGCCCACCACCACGCCCACCACCACGACCACGCCCACCACCACCAGCGGGGTATATAAGCGAGGTGATCAGACGCCGCTCTCCTTCAGAGTAGGTGACAGGACCCAATCAGTACCCAGGTAGAGGTGGGTGGGTGGGTGAGTGGGTGAGTGAGTGAGTGAGTGGGTGAGTGGGTGAGTGAGTGAGTGGGTGGGTGAGTGAGTGAGTGGGTGAGTGAGTGAGTGGGTGAGTGAGTGAGTGGGTGGGTGGGTGAGTGGGTGAGTGAGTGAGTGGGTGGGTGAGGGTTGGGTGGGTGACTGAGTGGGTGCGTGATTGGGTGAGTGGGTGGGTGGGTGAGTGAGTGGGTGGGAAGGTGAGTGGGTGATTGGGTGAGTGGGTGGATGGGTGAGTGATTAGGTGGTTGAGTGGGTGAGTGAGTGAGTGGGTGGGTGGGTGGGTGAGTGAGTGGGTGGGTGGGTGAGTGGGTGAGTGAGTGGGTGGGTGGGTGAGTGAGTGGGTGAGTGAGTAGGTGGGTGAGTGAGTGGGTGGGTGGGTGAGTGAGTGAGTGGGTGGGTGGGTCAGTGGGTGGGTGGGTCAGTGGATGAGTGAGTGGGTGGGTGAGTGGGTGGGTGAGTGAGTGATTAGGTGGGTGAGTGGGTGAGTGGGTTGGTGAGTGATTAGGTGAGTGAGTGGGTGAGTGGGTGGGTGGGTGATTGGGTGAATGGGTGGGTGGGTGAGTGAGTGGGTGAGTGGGTGGGTGGGTGAGTGAGTGGGTGAGTGAGTGCGTGGGTGAGTGAGTGGGTGGGTGGGTGAGTGGGTGGGTGAGTCATCACAGACCTCGAACTCGACCAACCTGACATTTTTCCTCGTTTTTATTGCAGAAACTGCGGCTGTGTGCCAAACAGCTATGTCAGGTAAGTGGCGACTCACACAGAGACCCATAG
Organism: Petromyzon marinus; assembly: GCF_048934315.1. NCBI lineage: Eukaryota > Metazoa > Chordata > Hyperoartia > Petromyzontiformes > Petromyzontidae > Petromyzon > Petromyzon marinus. The sequence goes on from NW_027423105.1 coordinate 50,487, forward strand.
AGACACACAGAGACCCATAGAGACACACAGAGACCCATAGAGACACACAGAGACCCATAGAGACACACAGAGACCCATAGAGACACACAGAGACCCATAGACTCATACAGAGTTCGATAGACTCACCATCACACAGAGACCCATAGACTCACCACCACACAGAGACCCATAGAGATACACACAGACCCATAGAGACACACAGAGACACATAGAGACATACAGAGACCCATAGAGACACACAGAGACCCATAGACTCACACAGAGACCCATAGAGACACACAGAGACCCATAGAGACACACAGAGACTCATAGACTCACACAGAGACCCATAGACTCACACAGAGACCCATAGACTCACACAGAGACCCATAGAGACACACAGAGACCCATAGAGACACACAGAGACCCATAGAGACACACAGAGACCCATAGAGACACACAGAGACCCATAGAGACACACAGAAACCCATAGAGACACACAGAGACCCATAGACTCACACAGAGACCCATAGAGACACACAGAGACCCATAGAGACACACAGAGACCCATAGACTCACACAGAGACCCATAGAGACACACAGAGACCCACAGAGACACACAGAGACCCATAGAGACACACAGAGACCCATAGACTCACACAGAGACCCATAGAGACACACAGAGACCCATAGAGACACACAGAGACCCATAGAGACACACAGAGACCCATAGAGACACACAGAGACCCATAGAGACCCATAGAGACACACAGAGACCCATAGACTCACCACCACATAGAGACCCATAGAGACACACAGAGACCCATAGAGACACACAGAGACCCATAGACTCACACAGAGACCCATAGAGACACACAGAGACCCATAGAGACACACAGAGACCCATAGAGACACACAGAGACCCACAGAGACCCATAGAGACACACAGAGACCCATAGAGACACACAGAGACCCATAGACTCACACAGAGACCCATAGAGACACACAGAGACCCATAGAGACACACAGAGACCCATAGACTCACACAGAGACCCATAGAGACACACAGAGACCCACAGAGACACACAGAGACCCATAGAGACACACAGAGACCCATAGACTCACACAGAGACCCATAGAGACACACAGAGACCCATAGAGACACACAGAGACCCATAGAGACACACAGAGACCCATAGAGACACACAGAGACCCATAGAGACACACAGAGACCCACAGAGACCCATAGAGACACACAGAAACCCATAGACTCATACAGAGTCCGATAGACTCACCACCACACAGAGACCCATAGAGACACACAGAGACCCATAGAGACACACAGAGACCCATAGACTCATCACCACATAGAGACCCATAGAGACACACAGAGACCCATAGAGACACACAGAGACCCACAGACTCACACAGAGACCCATAGACTCGCCACCACACAGAGACCCATAGACTCACACAGAGACCCATAGAGACACACAGAGACCCATAGAGACACACAGAGACCCATAGACTCACCACCACACAGAGACCCATAGACTCACACAGAGACCCATAGAGACACACAGAGACCCATAGAGACATACAGAGACCCATAGAGACACACAGAGACCCATAGACTCACCACCACATAGAGACCCATAGAGACACACAGAGACCCATAGAGACACACAGAGACCCACAGACTCACACAGAGACCCATAGACTCGCCACCACACAGAGACCCATAGACTCACACAGAGACCCATAGAGACACACAGAGACCCATAGAGACACACAGAGACCCATAGACTCACCACCACACAGAGACCCATAGACTCACACAGAGACCCATAGAGACACACAGAGACACATAGAGACAAACAGAGACCCATAGAGACACACAGAGACCCATAGACTCACCACCACATAGAGACCCATAGAGACACACAGAGACCCATAGAGACACACAGAGACCCATAGAGACACACAGAGACCCATAGAGACACACAGAGACCCATAGACTCACACAGAGACCCATAGAGACACACAGAGACCCATAGACTCACACAGAGACCCATAGACTCACACAGAGACCCATAGACTCACACAGAGACCCATAGACTCACACAGAGACCCATAGAGACACACAGAGACCCATAGAGACACACAGAGACCCATAGACTCACACAGAGACCCATAGATACACACAGAGACCCATAGACTCACACAGAGACCCATAGACTCACACAGAGACCCATAGACTCACACAGAGACCCATAGAGACACACAGAGACCCATAGAGACACACAGAGACCCACAGACTCACACAGAGACCCATAGACTCACCACCACACAGAGACCCATAGACTCACACAGAGACCCATAGAGACACACAGAGACCCATAGAGACACACAGAAACCCACAGACTCACACAGAGACCCATAGACTCACCACCATGCTGAGACCCATAGACTCACCACCACACAGAGACCCATAGACTCACACAGAGACCAATAGAGACACACAGAGACCCATAGAGACACACAGAAACCCATAGAGACACACAGAGACCCATAGACTCACATAGAGACCCATAGAGACACACAGAGACCCATAGACTCACACAGAGACCCATAGAGACACACAGAGACCCATAGAGACACACAGAGACCCATAGAGACACACAGAGACCCATAGACTCACACAGAGACCCTTAGACTCAAACAGAGACCCATAGACTCACACAGAGACCCATAGACTCACACAGAGACCCATAGAGACACACAGAAACCCATAGAGACACACATAAACCCATAGACTCATACAGAGTCCGATAGACTCACCACCACACAGAGACCCACAGACTCACAGAGACCCATAGACTCACCACCACATAGAGACCCACAGACGCACACAGAGACCCATAGACTCACCAACACACAGAGACCCATAGACTCACACAGAGACCCATAGAGACACACAGAGACCCATAGAGACACACAGACACCCATAGACTCATACAGAGTCCGATAGACTCACCACCACACAGAGACCCATAGAGACACACAGAGACCCATAGAGACCCATAGAGACACACAGAGACCCATAGAGACACACAGAGACCCATAGAGACACACAGAGACCCATAGAGACACACAGAGACCCATAGACTCATACAGAGTCCGATAGACTCACCACCACACAGAGACCCACAGACTCACCATCACACAGAGACCCATAGACTCACCAACACATAGAGACCCATATACTCACACAGAGACCCATAGAATCACCACCACACAGAGACCCTTAGACTCACACAGAGACCCATAGACTCACACAGAGACCCATAGAGACACACAGAGACCCATAGACTCACACAGAGACCCATAGACTCACACAGAGACCCATAGACTCACCACCACACAGAGACCCATAGAGACACACAGAAACCCATAGAGACACACAGAGACCCATAGACTCACACAGAGACCCATAGAAACACACAGAGACCCATAGAGACACACAGAAACCCATAGAGACACACAGAGACCCATAGAGACACACAGAGACCCATAGAGACACACAGAGACCAATAGACTCACACAGAGACCCACAGACTCACACAGAGACCCATAGACTCACCACCACACAGAGACCCATAGAGACACACAGAGACCCATAGAGACACACAGAGACCCACAGACTCACACAGAGACCCATAGAGACACACAGAAACCCATAGACTCACACAGAGACCCATTGAGACCCACAGACTCACACAGAGACCCATAGACTCACCACCACACAGAGACCCATAGACTCACACAGAGACCCATAGAGACACACAGAGACCCATAGGGACACACAGACACCCATAGACTCACACATAGACCCATAGACTCACACAAAGACTCATAGACTCACACAGAGACCCATAGAGACACACAGAGACCCATAGAGACACACAGAGACCCATAGAGACACACAGAAACCCATAGAGACACACAGAGACCCATAGACTCACCACCACACTGAGACCCATAGAATCACCACCACACAGAGACCCTTAGACTCACACAGAGACCCATAGACTCACACAGAGACCCACAGACTCACAGAGACCCATAGACTCACCATCACACAGAGACCCATAGACTCACAGAGACCCATAGACTCACCACCACACAGAGACCCACAGACTCACACAGAGACCCATAGACTCACCACCACACAGAAACCCATAGACTCACACAGAGACACATAGAGACACACAGAAACCCATAGACTCATACAGAGTCTGATAGACTCACCACCACACAGAGACCCACAGACTCACAGAGACCCATAGACTCACACAGAGACCCATAGACTCACACAGATACCCATAGACTCACACAGATACCCATAGACTCACACAGAGACCCATAGACTCACACAGATACCCATAGACTCACACAGATACCCATAGACTCACCACCACACAGAGACCCATAGACTCACACAGAGACCCATAGACTCACACAGACACCCATAGACTCACCACCACACAGAGACCCACAGACTCACACAGAGACCCACAGACTCACACAGAGACCCATAGACTCACACAGAGACCCATAGACTCACACACAGAGACCCACAGACTCACACAGATACCCACAGACTCACACAGAGAGACCCATAGACTCACACACAGAGACCCATAGACTCACCACCACACAGAGACCCACAGACTCACATAGAGACCCATAGACTCACACAGAGACCCATAGACTCACCACCACACAGAGACCCATAGAGACACACAGAGACCCATAGAGACACACAGACACCCATAGACTCATACAGAGTCCGATAGACTCACCACCACACAGAGACCCATAGAGACACACAGAGACCCATAGAGACACACAGACTCACCACCACACAGAGACCCATAGAGACACACAGAGACCCATAGAGACACACAGAGACCCATAGAGACACACAGAGACCCATAGAGACACACAGAGACCCATAGAGACACACAGAGACCCATAGACTCATACAGAGTCCGATAGACTCACCACCACACAGAGACCCACAGACTCACCATCACACAGAGACCCATAGACTCACCAACACATAGAGACCCATATACTCACACAGAGACCCATAGAATCACCACCACACAGAGACCCTTAGACTCACACAGAGACCCATAGACTCACACAGAGACCCATAGAGACACACAGAGACCCATAGACTCACACAGAGACCCATAGACTCACACAGAGACCCATAGACTCACCACCACACAGAGACCCATAGAGACACACAGAAACCCATAGAGACACACAGAGACCCATAGACTCACACAGAGACCCATAGAGACACACAGAGACCCATAGAGACACACAGAAACCCATAGAGACACACAGAGACCCATAGAGACACACAGAGACCCATAGAGACACACAGAGACCAACAGACTCACACAGAGACCCACAGACTCACACAGAGACCCATAGACTCACCACCACACAGAGACCCATAGAGACACACAGAGACCCATAGAGACACACAGAGACCCACAGACTCACACAGAGACCCATAGAGACACACAGAAACCCATAGACTCACACAGAGACCCATTGAGACCCACAGACTCACACAGAGACCCATAGACTCACCACCACACAGAGACCCATAGACTCACACAGAGACCCATAGAGACACACAGAGACCCATAGAGACACACAGACACCCATAGACTCACACAGAGACCCACAGACTCACACAGAGACCCATAGACTCACACAGAGACCCATAGACTCACACACAGAGACCCACAGACTCACACAGATACCCACAGACTCACACAGAGAGACCCATAGACTCACACACAGAGGCCCATAGACTCACCACCACACAGAGACCCACAGACTCACATAGAGACCCATAGACTCACACAGAGACCCACAGACTCACACAGAGACCCATAGACTCACCACCACACAGAGACCCACAGACTCACATAGAGACCCATAGACTCACACAGATACCCACAGACTCACACACAGAGACCCATAGACTCACACACAGAGACCCATAGACTCACCACCACACAGAGACCCATAGACTCACACAGAGACCCATAGACTCACACAGAGACCCACAGACTCACACAGAGACCCACAGACTCACACAGATACCCATAGACTCACACAGAGACCCATAGACTCACACAGAAACCCATAGACTCACACAGAGACCCACAGACTCACACAGAGACCCATAGACTCACACAGAAACCCATAGACTCACACAGATACCCATAGACTCACACAGAGACCCATAGACTCACACAGATACCCATAGACTCACACAGATACCCATAGACTCACACAGAGACCCATAGACTCACACAGATACCCATAGACTCACACAGATACCCATAGACTCACCACCACACAGAGACCCATAGACTCACACAGAGACCCATAGACTCACACAGACACCCATAGACTCACCAGCACACAGAGACCCACACACTCACACAGAGACCCACAGACTCACACAGAGACCCATAGACTCACACAGAGACCCATAGACTCACACACAGAGACCCACAGACTCACACAGATACCCACAGACTCACACACAGAGACCCATAGACTCACACACAGAGACCCACAGACTCACATAGAGACCCATAGACTCACACAGAGACCCACAGACTCACAGAGACCCATAGACTCACCACCACACAGAAACCCATAGACTCACACAGAGACACATAGAGACACACAGAAACCCATAGACTCATACAGAGTCCGATAGACTCACCACCACACAGAGACCCACAGACTCACAGAGCCCCATAGACTCACACAGAGACCCATAGACTCACACAGATACCCATAGACTCACACAGATACCCATAGACTCACACAGAGACCCATAGACTCACACAGATACCCATAGACTCACACAGATACCCATAGACTCACCACCACACAGAGACCCATAGACTCACACAGAGACCCATAGACTCACACAGACACCCATAGACTCACCACCACACAGAGACCCACAGACTCACACAGAGACCCACAGACTCACACAGAGACCCATAGACTCACACAGAGACCCATAGACTCACACACAGAGACCCACAGACTCACACAGATACCCACAGACTCACACAGAGAGACCCATAGACTCACACACAGAGGCCCATAGACTCACCACCACACAGAGACCCACAGACTCACATAGAGACCCATAGACTCACACAGAGACCCACAGACTCACACAGAGACCCATAGACTCACCACCACACAGAGACCCACAGACTCACATAGAGACCCATAGACTCACACAGATACCCACAGACTCACACACAGAGACCCATAGACTCACACACAGAGACCCATAGACTCACCACCACACAGAGACCCATAGACTCACACAGAGATCCATAGACTCACACAGAGACCCACAGACTCACACAGAGACACACAGACTCACACAGATACCCATAGACTCACACAGAGACCTATAGACTCACACAGAAACCCATAGACTCACACAGAGACCCACAGACTCACACAGAGACCCATAGACTCACACAGAAACCCATAGACTCACACAGATACCCATAGACTCACACAGAGACCCATAGACTCACACAGATACCCATAGACTCACACAGATACCCATAGACTCACACAGAGACCCATAGACTCACACAGATACCCATAGACTCACACAGATACCCATAGACTCACCACCACACAGAGACCCATAGACTCACACAGAGACCCATAGACTCACACAGGCACCCATAGACTCACCAGCACACAGAGACCCACACACTCACACAGAGACCCACAGACTCACACAGAGACCCATAGACTCACACAGAGACCCATAGACTCACACACAGAGACCCACAGACTCACACAGATACCCACAGACTCACACACAGAGACCCATAGACTCACACACAGAGACCCACAGACTCACGTAGAGACCCATAGACTCACACAGAGACCCACAGACTCACACAGAGACCCATAGACTCACCACCACACAGATACCCACAGACTCACATAGAGACCCATAGACTCACACAGAGACCCACAGACTCACACAGAGACCCACAGACTCACACAGAGACCCACAGACTCACACAGATACCCATAGACTCACACAGAGACCCATAGACTCACACAGAAACCCATAGACTCACACAGAGACCCATAGACTCACACAGATACCCATAGACTCACACAGAGACACATAGACTCACCACCACACAGAGACCCATAGACTCACACAGATACCCATAGACTCACACAGATACCCATAGACTCACACAGAGACCCACAGACTCACACAGAGACCCATAGACTCACACAGAGACCCACAGACTCACACAGAGACCCACAGACTCACACAGAGACCCACAGACTCACACAGAGACCCATAGACTCACACAGAGACCCATAGACTCACACAGAGACCCACAGACTCACACAGAGACCCATAGGACTCACCACCACACAGAGACCCACAGACTCACACAGAGACCCATAGACTCACACAGAGACCCATAGACTCACACAGAGACCCATAGACTCACACAGATACCCATAGACTCACACAGAGACCCATAGACTCACACAGAGACCTATAGACTCACACAGACACCCATAGACTCACCACCACACAGAGACCCACAGACTCACACAGAGACCCATAGACTCACACAGAGACCCATAGACTCACACAGAGACCCACAGACTCACACAGAGACCCACAGACTCACACAGAGACCCATAGACTCACACAGAGACCCATAGACTCACACAGAGACCCACAGACTCACACAGAGACCCATAGGACTCACCACCACACAGAGACCCACAGACTCACACAGAGACCCATAGACTCACACGGAGGCCCATAGACTCACACAGAGACCCACAGACTCACACAGAGACCCACAGACTCACACAGAGACCCACAGACTCACACAGATACCCATAGACTCACACAGAGACCCATAGACTCACACAGATACCCATAGACTCACACAGAGACCCATAGACTCACTCAGAGACCCACAGACTCACACAGAGACCCATAGACTCACACAGAGACCCACAGACTCACACAGAGACCCACAGACTCACACAGAGACCCACAGACTCACACAGAGACCCACAGACTCACACAGAGACCCACAGACTCACACAGAGACCCACAGACTCACACAGATACCCATAGACTCACCACCACACAGAGACCCATAGACTCACCACCACACAGAGACCCATAGACTCAACACCACACAGAGACCCATAGACTCACACTGAGACCCATAGACTCACCACCACACAGACACCCATAGACTCACACAGAGACCCATAGACTCACCACCACACAGAGACCCGTAGACTCACCACCATCACACAGAGACCCATAGACTCACCACCACACAGAGACCCATAGACTCACCACCACACAGAGACCCATAGACTCACCACCACTACACAGAGACCCACAGACTCACACAGAGACCCATAGACTCACACAGATACCCACAGACTCACACAGAGACCCATAGACTCGCACAGAGACACATAGACTCACACAGACACCCATAGACTCACCACCACACAGAGACCCATAGACTCACCACCACACAGAGACCCATAGACTCACACTGAGACCCATAGACTCACCAACACACAGAGACCCACAGACTCACACAGAGACCCATAGACTCACACAGATACCCACAGACTCACACAGAGACCCATAGACTCGCACAGAGACACATAGACTCACACAGACACCCATAGACTCACCACCACACAGAGACCCATAGACTCACCACCACACAGAGACCCATAGTCTCACACAGAGACCCATAGACTCACACAGAAACCCACAGACTCACACATAGACCCATAGACTCACACAGAGACCCACAGACTCACACAGAGACCCATAGACTCACACAGATACCCATAGACTCACACAGATACCCATAGACTCACCACCATCACACAGAGACCCACAGACTCACACAGAGACCCATAGACTCACACAGAGACCCATAGACTCACACAGAGACCCATAGACTCACCACCACACAGAGACCCATAGACTCACACAGAGACCCATAGACTCACAACCACACAGAGCCAAAATAGACTCACACAGAGACCCACAGACTCACACAGAGACCCACAGACTCACACAGATACCCATAGACTCACCACCACACAGAGACCCATAGACTCACCACCACACAATGACCCATAGACTCACCACCACACAGAGACACATAGACTCACACTGAGACCCATAGACTCACCACCACACAGACACCCATAGACTCACACAGAGACCCATAGACTCACCACCACACAGACACCCATAGACTCACACAGAGACCCATAGACTCACCACCACCACACAGATACCCACAGACTCACACAGAGACCCATAGACTCACACAGAGACCCATAGACTCACACAGAGACCCATAGAATCACCACCACACAGAGACCCATAGACTCACCACCACACAGAGACCCATAGACTCACCACCATCACACAGAGACCCATAGACTCACACAGAGACCCATAGACTCACCACCACACAGAGACCCATAGACTCACCACCAACACAGAGACCCATAGACTCACACAGAGACCCATAGACTCACCACCACACAGAGACCCATAGACTCACACAGACACCCATAGACTCACCACCACACAGAGACCCACAGACTCACACAGAGACCCATAGACTCACACAGAGACCCATAGACTCACACAGAGACCCACAGACTCACACAGAGACCCACAGACTCACACAGAGACCCATAGACTCACACAGAGACCCATAGACTCACACAGAGACCCACAGACTCACACAGAGACCCATAGGACTCACCACCACACAGAGACCCACAGACTCACACAGAGACCCATAGACTCACACGGAGGCCCATAGACTCACACAGAGACCCACAGACTCACACAGAGACCCACAGACTCACACAGAGACCCACAGACTCACACAGATACCCATAGACTCACACAGAGACCCATAGACTCACACAGATACCCATAGACTCACACAGAGACCCATAGACTCACTCAGAGACCCACAGACTCACACAGAGACCCATAGACTCACACAGAGACCCACAGACTCACACAGAGACCCACAGACTCACACAGAGACCCACAGACTCACACAGAGACCCACAGACTCACACAGAGACCCACAGACTCACACAGAGACCCACAGACTCACACAGATACCCATAGACTCACCACCACACAGAGACCCATAGACTCACCACCACACAGAGACCCATAGACTCAACACCACACAGAGACCCATAGACTCACACTGAGACCCATAGACTCACCACCACACAGACACCCATAGACTCACACAGAGACCCATAGACTCACCACCACACAGAGACCCGTAGACTCACCACCATCACACAGAGACCCATAGACTCACCACCACACAGAGACCCATAGACTCACCACCACACAGAGACCCATAGACTCACCACCACTACACAGAGACCCACAGACTCACACAGAGACCCATAGACTCACACAGATACCCACAGACTCACACAGAGACCCATAGACTCGCACAGAGACACATAGACTCACACAGACACCCATAGACTCACCACCACACAGAGACCCATAGACTCACCACCACACAGAGACCCATAGACTCACACTGAGACCCATAGACTCACCAACACACAGAGACCCACAGACTCACACAGAGACCCATAGACTCACACAGATACCCACAGACTCACACAGAGACCCATAGACTCGCACAGAGACACATAGACTCACACAGACACCCATAGACTCACCACCACACAGAGACCCATAGACTCACCACCACACAGAGACCCATAGTCTCACACAGAGACCCATAGACTCACACAGAAACCCACAGACTCACACATAGACCCATAGACTCACACAGAGACCCACAGACTCACACAGAGACCCATAGACTCACACAGATACCCATAGACTCACACAGATACCCATAGACTCACACAGAGACCCATAGACTCACCACCATCACACAGAGACCCACAGACTCACACAGAGACCCATAGACTCACACAGAGACCCATAGACTCACACAGAGACCCATAGACTCACCACCACACAGAGACCCATAGACTCACACAGAGACCCATAGAATCACCACCACACAGAGACCCATAGACTCACCACCATCACACAGAGACCCATAGACTCACCACCACACAGAGACCCATAGACTCACCACCATCACACAGAGACCCACAGACTCACACAGAGACCCATAGACTCACACAGAGACCCATAGACTCACACAGAGACCCATAGACTCACCACCACACAGAGACCCATAGACTCACACAGAGACCCATAGAATCACCACCACACAGAGACCCATAGACTCACCACCATCACACAGAGACCCATAGACTCACACTCACCCCCTTCTAACCCCCTTCTCACCCCCAACCCCCCCACCCACCACCCCCCCACCACCACCCCCCCACCACCACCCCCCCACCACCACCCCCCCACCACCACCCCCCCACCACCACCCCCCCACCCTAGACAAGGCTCCCTGTGGGCCCTTTGCCTTGGGTGGTGCTGGTGGAGTGATTCAGGTGGAGGGAGGCTTCACCGACATCACCGGATTCACCACCACCACCACCACCAGCGTTGTCGGTGAAGGTGGTGGTGGTGGTGGTTGTGGGCTTAGCGGTGGTGGAGTTGTGGTTGGTGGTGGTGGTGGTGGAGGTGGTGGTGGTGGAGTTGGTGGTGGTGGAGTTGTGGTTGGAGGTGGTGGAGGTGGTGGTGGTGGTGGTGGTGGAGTTGGTGGTGGAGTTGTGGTTGGTGGTGGTGGTGGTGGTGGTGGTGGAGTTGGTGGTGGAGTTGTGGTTGGTTGTGGTGGTGGTGGAGGTGGTGGTGGTGGTGTTGTGGTTGGTGGTGGTGGTGGTGGTTGGCAGAGCGAGGGAGATGGTGGTGCTGCAGAGGAGGAGGGTGGTGGTGGTGGTGGTGGTGGTGGTGGTGGTGGTGGTGGTGGTGGTGAGGGGGGTCACCCAAGAGGTCACCGCAGAGGTCACAGCCCGTGCGGAGAGCGGAAAGGTCACGAGGGAGGTCCCCACGGCGGAGGTCACCACGGCGGAGGTCACCACGGCGGAGGCCCCGGTGGTGGAGGTTGCCACGGCGGAGGTCCCCACGGCGGAGGTCCCCACGGCGGAGGTCCCCACGGCGGAGGTCCCCACGGCGGAGGTCACCACGGCGGTGGAGGTTGCCACGGCGGAGGTCACCACGGCGGAGGTCCCCACGGCGGAGGTCCCGGTGGTGGAGGTGGAGGAGGAGGTTGTCACGGCGGAGGAGCTCAGATCGGAGGTCATGGGCACCACGGCGGAGGTCCCGGTGGTGGAGGTTGCCACGGTGGAGGTGGTGGTGGTGGTGGTGGTGGTCACGAGGGAGGTCACCACGGTGGAGGTCACCACGGCGGAGGTGGTGGAGGTTGTCACCCTGGAGGCGATGGCCGTGGAGGTCACGGAGGTCACGGAGGTCACGGAGGTCACGGTGGTGGAGGTCACGGAGGTCACGGAGGTGGAGGTCATGGTGGTGGAGGCCGTGGTGGATGCGGGCGACGATAGGTGAGAGGGAGACACTCAATCACTCAATCACTCACTCACTCACTCACCCACCCACTACTCACCCACCCACTCACCCACTCACTCACCCACTCACCACTCACTCGCTCAACAACAACAACAACAACCGCCATTCGCCACTAAGTGGCGGTGACGTCACCACGACGCTTGTGCCAGGCTAGGTGCACCCTGAGGCCACGTGAAGTGTCGAACGCCCGCTGGCAGGAGGTCACGGGGCAGACCCAGCAGGTGCCACGGGTCGACTGACTGAGATGACTGGCTGATGCACCACCTGTGCCCCCTTCTGTGCCAACCTGCTGTGCTTTATCCACCCGGCGCTCCGCTCGTTGTTGTGAGCGTCGCTCCTCCGCCCTCCGTTGTTTTTGGGGGGCGACTGCCTCCAACTGCCCAGTAGCGTCCTTCACGAGCCTCCTCCACAGAGGCCGATCTTGACACCGCTGGTACCAGTCATTGGCAAGTCCACTCAGCTCCACGTCCTCCTGTACCACATCACTCCATCTCTTCTCTAGCCCGTGCCGCGCCCGCTTAGCCCCCTCAATCCGGCCGAACAAAAGCTGTTTCGGCATGCGGTGGCTGGGCATGCGGGCTACATGACCCAGCCATCGCAGCCTTGCCCGCCGGAGGAGCTCACCGATGGGACCTTGCCCAGATCTTTCAAGGATTTGTGAGTCCTCACACAATCCAGTCTGGTTAAACCCAGGATGGATCGTAGGCAGGCCAGCCTAAATGTTTCTAACCGGCAAAGATGTTCCATTAGGGGTGTCCACGTTTCGCCAGCGTAGAGAAGGGAGGGAATGACCGTGGCCGAGAAGACTTGAAGCTTAGTACGGAGCGACAGACCAGGTAGCTTCCACACAGCGTTACGCAACCGATGAAAAGATATTGCCGCTCGACTGATTCGGAGTGAGACCTCTGCTGTTAAACTGGAGCCAATCATAAGCACACTGCCCAGGTATGGGAAACTCTCCACTCTCTCCACAACTGCCCCATCACCGATTGGGAGTTGTGGGGGTGGAGTGTCCGATGGTACAAAATACCCAGGCAGGTGCTTAGTTTTGGTGGGGCTGATGGTAAGGCCCCACCTCTTAGTGGCACGCTCCAGTCTCAGCAGCAGCGTCTCCAACTCCTCCTCTGACTGAGCAGCTATTACCAAATCATCAGCATACATAACGTGGTTGAGCAATAGGGATCCATCCCTTGACCGCACCCGGGCATCGATCAGCCTCCCATTATATCTGTACCATATGGAGATTCCCCCGGTACAGCTATTGAAGGCTTCACGAACTACGTGGTCAAAATAGATGTTAAATAATGTGGGAGCCAGAGGACATCCTGTCGCACCCCAAGGTGTACAGGGAATGGCTCTGACTCCCGGCCACGTAGTTTTACCCGGGCCCGCTCACCATCATGAAGGTCCTTAATGATCATGAGCAGAGGGTCAGGTACTCCAAAAGCACGAAGAATGACCCAGAGCCCAGGCCTACTGATGGTATCATAGGCCTTGACCAGGTCAATAAAGCAGAGATGTAGGTCTTGTTGGAATTCCCTACACCTCTGCTGTAGCAGACGGACAGAAAATATGGCATCTGTGCAGGACCGCCCTTTCCTGAAACCGCATTGGGGCTCCGCAAGCCTCTCCTCAGCGTGCCTGGCAAGGTGATGCTGAATAATCCTTGCCAGGACCTTTCCCGGCACACTGAGGAGTGAGATGCCCCTGTAGTTGTTACAGTCTGTGCGGTCCCCCTTCTTAAAAAGGGGGACCACCAGGGCATCCTTCCAATCCTGCGGAACCCGTCCAGTGGTCCAGACCGTTGTTATGATGTCATATAGGGCAGTCTGTGCACAAACGCCACCCTCCCTCAGCATTTCGCTTGGGAGATCATCTCTGCCCGCTGCCTTTCCTGGTCTCAGACTCCGGATCGCCTTCAGTACTTCCTCAACAGATGGCACCTCAGCCAGCCACTCACAGGGGGTGACTTCTTCCAATATTTGAGGCACCGCAGCCTCAGCAGGGTCATCCTCACTTTGTGCCACGATGTTTTCCTGGCTGAGGGATTTTCCCTCCCCCAGGACCTCACAGAAATGCTCTGCAAATCTGCAAACCTGTTCCTGGGGGTCGGAGATTGGATCTACGTTTTTTCTCCTAATGATGGTAATATGTGTGGCGCTGCAGGTTACTTTTTTGATGGAGTTAAATAGAGATTTGTGATCACGGGCCACTGAGGCAGACTCCATCTCCTCAGCAACCCGCGACCACCACCCATCCTTGCAGCGCCTCACGGCTCTCCGAACCTCCGAGCGAAGGCTGCGGTAAACCTCCTCATTCTCTGACGTGGGATTCTGTAGCCGATGACAGTGGGCCTGTCGCTTTTTCTCAACCACCCTGAACACCTCCTCTGTCAGCCAGGGTCTCTGGGGAGGTCTGGACCGCGTACCCAAAGCAGCCATTGCAGCTGCATGAGTCACAGTCCTAAACCTCGCCCATTTACCCTCGACATCAGGAGGAGTCGGGGACGATGCCAATCCCAGCCGCAAGCGATGATGAAATTCTCGCTTGCAACTTTCATCAGCTAACTGAGACCAGGCCACTTTAGGTTGGAATGGGGTCCTGGGTGTACACCCACCACCGGAGTGGAAGAATGGCAGGCGCATCTTACAGATGACTAGTCGATGGTCATAGGGCTGATCAGTTCCACAGTAGGTCCTGGTGTCAAGGACATGGGCCCGCATCCGCTGGTCCGTCACTATGTAGTCCATCAGATGTTCTTGCTTGGACCCGGCATGCATCCATGATGTTGTGTGGATGAGCCGATGCCGGAACAGTGTGTTGGTAATTACAAGCCCATGGGCTGCACAAAAATCTAGCAGCCTCCTACCGTTGTTATTGAGCTGATCTGGCCCATGCCCTCCAATCACTCCAGACCAGGTACCAGCATCATGACCAACTCAGGCATTGAAGTCACCCAACATGATGACTCTATCCCGAGGGGCCACTTTAGCCAGAACCTGTGACAGGAGGTCATAGAAGGCATCCGACTCATCGGCTTTGCCTGCATCCCTCCACGGATGTTCGTCTTCGGTGGGGGCATAAGTAACCACGACCACCATTCCTCGCCTCCGGTTGATGGGAAGGCGAGCCCAAAGTAGCCTGGGGCTTACAGCTTCCCACACCTCACCGCCACGCTCCCACGCCCCCTTCATTCTTTTGTTCAGAATAAGAACCACTCCCTGTTGTTTGGCAGTCTGCTGCCCCGAGTAGAGGACTGTCCACCCCTCGTGGTGGCAGGAGCCAGAGCCGGTCCACCGGACCTCCTGAATGCCACAGAGATCCAGGCGGTACCGGTACAGCTCCCGACTCACTCACTCACCCACACACTCACTCACCACTCACCCACTGACCCACTCACCCACTCACCCACTCACTCACCCACTCACCCACTCACCCACTCACTCACCCACTCACTCACTCACTCACCCACTCACTCACCCACACACCCACTGACCCACTCACCCACTCACTCACCCACCCACTCACCACTCACTCACTCACTCACCCACTCACCCACTCACTCACTCACCCACCCACTCACTCACTCATCCACTCACTCACTCACCCACTCATTCACCCACTCACTCACTCAGTCACTCACTCACCCACTCACTCACCCACTCACTCACTCAGTCACTCACTCACCCACTCACTCACTCACTCACTCACCCACTCACTCACCCACTCACTCACTCACTCACCCACTCACCCAGTCACTCACTCACCCACTCACCCACTCACTCACTCACCCACTCACTCACCCACTCACACACTCACTAACTCACCACTCACTCACTCACCCACCCACTCATTCACTCACCCACTCACTCACTCACCTACTTACTCACTCACTCACCCACTCACTCACTCACCCACCCACTCAATCACTCACCCACCGACTCACTAACTCACTCACCCACTCACTCACCCACTCACTCACCCACTCACTCACCCACTCACTCACTCACTCACTCACCCACTCACTCACCCACTCACCCACTCACCCACTCACTCACCCACTCACCCACTCACCCACTCACTCACCCACCCACTCACTCACTCACCCACTCACTCACCCACACACCCACTGACCCACTCACCCACTCACTCACCCACCCACTCACCACTCACTCACTCACTCACCCACTCACTCACTCAGTCACTCACTCACCCACTCACTCACTCATCCACTCACTCACTCACCCACTCATTCACCCACTCACTCACTCAGTCACTCACTCACCCACTCACTCACCCACTCACTCACTCACTCACCCACTCACCCACTCACTCACTCACCCACTCACCCACTCACTCACTCACCCACTCACTCACCCACTCACACACTCACTAACTCACCACTCACTCACTCACCCACCCACTCATTCACTCACCCACTCACTCACTCACCTACTTACTCACTCACTCACCCACTCACTCACTCACCCACCCACTCAATCACTCACCCACCGACTCACTAACTCACTCACCCACTCACTCACCCACTCACTCACTCACTCACTCACCCACTCACTCACTCACTCACCCACTCACTCACCCACTCACTCACTCACTCATTCACCTACTCACTCACCCACTCACTCACTCATCCACCCACTCACTCACCCACTCACTCACTCACTCACCCACTCACTCACTCACTCACCCACTCACTCACCTACTCACTCACTTACTCACCCACACACTCACCCACACACCCACTCACCCACTCACCCACTCACTCACCCACTCACTCACCACTCACTCACTCACCCACCCACTCACTCACTCACTCACCCACCCACTCACTCACCCACCCACTCACTCACCCACCCACTCACTCACTCACCCACTCACTCACCCACTCACCCACTTACTCACCCACTCACTCACCCACTCACTCACTCACTAACTCACCACTCACTCACTCACTCACCCACTCACCCACCCACTCACTCACTCACCCACTGACTTACTCACCTACTCACTCACTCGCTCACCCACTCACTCACCCACCCACTCACTCACCCACCGACTCACTAACTCACTCACCCACTCACTCACCCACTCACTCACTCACCCACTCACTCACTCACTCACCCACTCACTCACTCACTCACCCACTCACTCACTCACTCACCCACTCACTCACCCACTCACTCACTCAGTCACTCACCCACTCACTCACCCACTCACTCACTCACTCACTAACTCACCACTCACTCACTCACCCACTCACCCACCCACTCACTCACCCACTCACTCACTCACTTAGTCACTCACTTAGTCACTCACTCACCTACTCACTCACCCACTCACTCACCCACTCACCCACCCACTCACTCACTCACCCACTCACCCACTCACCCACCCACTCACTCACCCACCCACTCCCTCACCCACTCACTCACTCACCTACTCACTCACTCACCTACTCACTCACCCACTCACTCACTCACCCACCCACTCACTCACACACCCACTCAACCACTCACTCACCCACTCACTCACCCACTCACCACTCACTCCACCCACCCACTCACCACTCACTCACCCACTCACTCACCCACCCACCCACTCACTCAGTCACTCACCCACTCACCCACCCACCCACTCACTCAGTCACTCACCCACTCACTCACCCACTCACTCACCTACTCACTCACTCAAACGCTACAGCTATAGCCATTTGACAACAACAATGTTGTTGATGTTGTTGTTGATGTTGTTGTTGATGTTGTTGTTGATGTTGTGTCGCAGAATTGTCCGGGAAAACATCCGTTCTCCGTCTGCCGAAGATGACAAAATTCGAATGTTTCGATCTCCAGGGATGGCGATTCATTGAATTTTTTTTTATTTTTTTGCTTTGCTGGGTTCAATTTAGCGTCAATATACGCTTGCACGTGGACGTTGTGACGTCACAGACACCCACGTGACCTCGGCGAGCATCACGTGGTGGTGGTGGTGGTGGTGATGGTGGTGGTGGTGATAGGGGGTTCAGCCACTGACTCAGACACTCACCCACTCACTCACTCACCACTCACCCACTCACTCACTCACCCACTCAGCCACTCACTCACTCACCCACTCACCCACTCACTCACTCACCCACTCACTCACTCACCCACCCACTCACTCACCCACTCACTGACTCACTCACCCACCCACCCACTCACTGACTCACTCACCCACCCACTCAGTCACTCACCACTCACTCACCCACTCACTCACTCACCCACTCACCCACCCACTCACTCACCCACTCACCCACTCACCCGCCCACTCACCCACTCACTCACCCACTCACTCACTCACTCACCCACTCACCCACTCACCCACCCACTCACTCACCCACTCACTCACCCACCCACTCACCCACTCACTCACCCACTCACTCACTCACTCACCCACCCACTCACTCATTCACCCACTCACTCACTCACCCACTCACCCACCCACTCACTCACCCACTCACTCACCCGCCCACTCACCCACTCACTCACCCACTCACCCACCCACTCACTCACCCACTCACTCACCCACCCACTCACCCACCCACTCACTCACCCACTCACCCACTCACCCACTCACCCACCCACTCACTCACCCACTCACTCACCCACCCACTCACCCACTCACTCACCCACTCACTCACTCACCCACCCACTCACTCACCCACTCACCCACTCACTCACTCACCCACCCACTCACTCACCCACTGACCCACTTACTCACTCACTCACCCACTCACTCACCACTCACTCACTCACTCACCCACTCACTCACTCACTAAGTGAGTGGGTTGTGGGTGCCAGGCTAGGTGCAGGAGGCAGCCTAGACCGCCATTAGTAACCTTCTCACTGCTTTCGCTTAAAGCATCCGCCTGTTAAACTTCTATTTATAAACTAAGATGATGGTGGTGATGATGGTGGTGAGATGGTGGTGATGATGGTGGTGGTGGTGGTGATGGTGGTGGTGGTGATGGTGGTGGTGGTGATGGTGGTGGTGGTGATGATGGTGATGATGGTGGTGGTGGTGATGATGGTGATGATGGTGGTGGTGGTGGTGATGGTGGTACTGATGGCGATTGTAACCGTAATGATTTTGGTGGTGGTGGTGGTGGTGGGTGTAATAATATATAAAGTATTTACCAAAACAAATTTTCTCATTAGTTCATTTTAACTTCGGTCTATGTACGGTGAGAAAGAAATACCATACACTATACTACACACTACACACTACACTATACACAACAATATACACTACACTATACACTACAATATACACTACACTATACACTACAATATACACTACACTATACACTACAATATACACTACACTATACACTACAATATACACTACACTATACACTACAATATACACTACACTATACACTACACTACTATACACTATACTACACACTACACTATACACAACAATATACACTACACTATACACTACACACTATACACTACACTATACACAACAATATACACTACACTACTATACACTACACTACACTATACACTACTATACACTACTCTATACACAACAATATACACTACACTATACACTACACTATACACTATACTATACAACTACAATATACACTACAATATACACTACACTATACACTACAATATACACTACAATATACACTATACACTACACTATACACTACAATATACACTACACTATACACAACAATATACACTACAATATACACTACACTATACCCTACAATATACACTATACACTACACTATACACTACAATATACACTACAAAATACACTACACTATACACTACATTATACACTACACTATACCCTACAATATACACTATACACTACACTATACACTACACTATACACTACAATATACACTACACTATACACTACATTATACACTACAATATACACTACAATATACACTATACTATACACTACAATATACACTACAATATACACTACAATATACACTATACTACTATACACTACACTATACACAACAATATACACTACAATATACACTATACTATACACTACAATATACACTACAATATACACTACAATATACACTACACTACTATACACTACACTATACACAACAATATACACTACAATATACACTATACTACTATACACTACTATATACACTATACTACACTATACACTACTATACACTACACTATACACTACACTATACACTACACTATACACTACACTATACACTACACTATACACAACAATATACACTACACTATACACTACTATACACTACACACTACACTACACACTACACTACGCTACTATACACTACACACCACACTACACACTACACTACAATACACTACACTATACACTACACTATACACTACACTACAATACACTACACTATACACTACACTATACACTACACTATACACTGCTATACACTACACTATACACTACACACCACACTACACACTACACTACTATACACTACACACACACAACACTACACACCACACACTACACACCACACACTACACACCACACTACACCACACTACACACCACACACTACACACCACACCACACTACACTACACACACACTACACTATACACTACACTACTATACACTATACACCACACCACTACACACCACACACACACCACTACACACTACACACACCACACACAACACACCACACTACACAGCATACCACACACTACACTACACACACCACCACCACACCACACACCACACCACTACACACACCACACTACACACTACACCACACACACACTACACCACACACCACACTACAATACACACACCACACACTACACACACTACACACACTACACCACACCACTACACACCACACACCACACTACACCACACACCACCACCACACCACACACCACCCCACACCACACCACACTACACACACTACACACACCACACCACACTACACACCACACACCACACCACTACACACTACACACACCACTACACACCACACCACACTACACTACACACCACACACCACACTACACTACACACCACACACTACACACACTACACACACTACACACCACCACACACTACACTACACACACTACACTATACACTACACTACTATACACTATACACCACACCACTACACACTACACACACTACACACCACCACACACTACACACCACCACACACTACACCACTACACACACCACACTACACCACACCACACACCACACCACTACACACACCACACTACACAGCACACCACACACCACCACCACACCACACACACACACACACCACTACACACCACACCACACTACACACCACACACTACACTACACACTACACCCTACACCACCACACACCACCACACACACCACTACACACCACACCACACTGCACAGCACACCACACACTACACTACACACTACACCCTACACCACCACACACCACTACACACACCACTACACACCACACACCACACACTACACACCACACCACTACACACCACTACACACCACACCACTACACACACCACACCACTACACTACACCACACACACCACTACACACCACACCACTACACCACCACACACCACCACACACTGGACGTTGAAACCCCGGCAACCGCGCGACGTTAAAAAAAACCCCCCCTCCAAAAAAGCACCCCAAAAGGAAAATCAATTCCCACAGTTTCCACGAATGCCTCCGACTCCAGACAACCACCACCGGATCCCTCCGAGCGAGCCGCCTTGAACCCTCCGTGCCACTGGCCACGCTCTCCACCTCGAGGAATCCCACGGCAAGGGATCTCGACCCCCCCCCAGTCCCGAGCCTGTCAAGGGGACGTTCAGCGCAGACGGTGATTTCTGGGCGGTAGTCAACAGCCGGAGGATCGCTGGTTGGTTGGTTGGTTGGATGGTTTTTTTTTTCCGGTGATTTCGCGAACGGATTTTTGACGAGTTAGACGGCCTAGATCTACGCTGGAATCCCTCGGCAAGGGATCTCGACCCCCCCCAGTCCCGAGCCTGTCAAGGGGACGTTCAGCACAGACGGTGATTTCTGGGCGGTAGTCAACAGCCGGAGGATCGCTGGTTGGTTGGTTGGATGGTTTTTTTACAGAATCAGAAATCAGAAATCAGAAAGGGTTTTATTCGCCGTGAAAGTTCACACCGGTACGGAATTTACTTTGGCAGGATGGTTTGTGTGCATTCAACATGTAGGAACCTAAGATCTCAAACAAGTTTTAAGCAAAGTCTTACTGTAGTAATAATAATAATAACAATAATAATGGTTTAAAAGTCTAGCTAACAACCAAGGGGCTCAAGCATACAAAATTGAACAAATATCGAATATAAAAGATACACACACAAAAAAAAAAATTTTAAAAAAAAAATAAAGAATACTACAAAGGGGTTAACGTATTCTTAGTTTTTTCGGTAAAGTCACGTTGTTGTTTCTCTTCAACGTGGTGACTTTACCGAAAAAAAACTAAGAATATGAATTACTGCAGTCACGAAAGCTTTAAATCAAAATTTAAAGGGGTTAACGTAGTTAACATCGGCGAGGCGCCATCACCGCCTTCGGGTTCTTTCGGGCAAATGTCGCGCAGCCGCGAGAATGAAACGGCAAAATCGACGGCGAGATCGGAACAACGTCGCGACGTCCAACGGCCTCAGCGCAAGCGGCCCCCGATCAGGCGAAGGGACGCGGGGCCGCCGGGAGGGACCGGGGGGCCGGAACCGAACACAGCCACAGGCTCAGATCGCGGCCTTTGAAAGCTGCTTGAGAAGAATCGGAGCCGGCCGCCGTTCCCCCCCCCCCCCCCCCTCCTGATAAAGGAATTAGCACGGGGGGTTCAGTGAACGGATTCAGTGAACGGATTCAGTGAACGGATTCAGTGAACGGATTCAGTGAACGGATTCAGTGAACGGATTCAGTGAACGGATTCAGTGAACGGATTCAGTGAACGGATTCAGTGAACGGATTCAGTGAACGGGTTCAGTGAACGGATTCAGTGAACGGATTCAGTGAACGGGTTCAGTGAACGGATTCAGTGAACGGATTCAGTGAACGGGTTCAGTGAACGGATTCAGTGAACGGATTCAGTGAACGGATTCAGTGAACGGATTCAGTGAACGGATTCAGTGAACGGATTCAGTGAACGGATTCAGTGAACGGATTCAGTGAACGGATTCAGTGAACGGATTCAGTGAACGGATTCAGTGAACGGATTCAGTGAACGGATTCAGTGAACGGATTCAGTGAACGGATTCAGTGAACGGATTCAGTGAACGGATTCAGTGAACGGATTCAGTGAACGGATTCAGTGAACGGATTCAGTGAACGGATTCAGTGAACGGATTCAGTGAACGGATTCAGTGAACGGATTCAGTGAACGGGTTCAGTGAACGGATTCAGTGAACGGGTTCAGTGAACGGATTCAGTGAACGGGTTCAGTGAACGGATTCAGTGAACGGATTCAGTGAACGGATTCAGTGAACGGATTCAGTGAACGGATTCAGTGAACGGATTCAGTGAACGGATTCAGTGAACGGATTCAGTGAACGGATTCAGTGAACGGATTCAGTGAACGGATTCAGTGAACGGATTCAGTGAACGGATTCAGTGAACGGATTCAGTGAACGGATTCAGTGAACGGATTCAGTGAACGGATTCAGTGAACGGATTCAGTGAACGGATTCAGTGAACGGATTCAGTGAACGGATTCAGTGAACGGATTCAGTGAACGGATTCAGTGAACGGATTCAGTGAACGGATTCAGTGAACGGATTCAGTGAACGGATTCAGTGAACGGATTCAGTGAACGGATTCAGCGAACGGATTCAGCGAACGGATTCAGCGAACGGATTCAGCGAACGGATTCAGCGAACGGATTCAGCGAACGGATTCAGCGAACGGATTCAGCGAACGGATTCAGCGAACGGATTCAGCGAACGGATTCAGCGAACGGATTCAGCGAACGGATTCAGCGAACGGATTCAGCGAACGGATTCAGCGAACGGATTCAGCGAACGGATTCAGCGAACGGATTCAGCGAACGGATTCAGCGAACGGATTCAGCGAACGGATTCAGCGAACGGATTCAGCGAACGGATTCAGCGAACGGATTCAGCGAACGGATTCAGCGAACGGATTCAGTGAACGGATTCAGTGAACGGATTCAGTGAACGGATTCAGTGAACGGATTCAGTGAACGGATTCAGTGAACGGATTCAGTGAACGGATTCAGTGAACGGATTCAGTGAACGGATTCAGTGAACGGATTCAGTGAACGGATTTTTCGTTTTTGTTTTTCTCTCGAGGGTTCGGGGGGACAAGTTTGACGAGGTAGACTGACGGCCTTAACCCACGCTGTCCCTAGTGGTTGTCGTTGTTGTTGTTGTTGATGTTGTTGGTGTTGTGGTTGTTGTTGTTGTGGTTGTTGATGTGGTTGTTGTTGTCGTTGTTGTTGTGGTTGTTGATGTTGTTGTGGTTGTTGTTGTTGTGGTTGTTGTTGTTGATGTTGTTGGTGTTGTGGTTGTTGTTGTGGTTGTTGTTGTTGTTGTGGTTGTTGTGGTTGTTGTTGTTGTTGTTGTGGTTGTTGTTGTGGTTGTTGTTGTTGTGGTTGTTGTGGTTGGTGTTGTGGTTGTCGTTGTTGTGGTTGTTGTTGTTGTTGTGGTTGTTGTTGTGGTTGTTGTTGTTGTTGTTGATGTTGTTGTGGTTGTTGATGTTGATGTTGTTGTGGTTGTTGTTGTTGTGGTTGTTATTGTTGTTGTTGTTGTGGTTGTTGTTGTGGTTGTGGTTGTTGTTGTTGTGGTTGTTGTTGTTGTTGTGGTTGTTGATGTGGTTGTTGTTGATGTTGTTGATATTGTGGTTGTTGTTGTTGTGGTTGTTGTTGTTGTTGATGTTGTGGTTGTTGTTGGTGTTGTGGTTGTTGATGTGGTTGTTGTTGATGTTGTTGATGTTGTGGTTGTTGTTGTTGATGTGGTTGTTGTTGATGTTGTTGATATTGTGGTTGTTGTTGTTGTGGTTGTTGTTGTTGTTGATGTTGTGGTTGTTGTTGTTGTTGTGGTTGTTGTGGTTGTTTTTGTTGTTGTTGTTGATGTTGTTGGTGTTGTGGTTGTTGTTGTGGTTGTTTTTGTGGTTGTTGTTGTTGTGGTTGTTGTGGTGGTGTTGTGGTTGTTGTTGTGGTTGTTGTTGTTGTGGTTGTTGTGGTTGGTGTTGTGGTTGTCGTTGTTGTGGTTGTTGTTGTTGTTGTGGTTGTTGTTGTGGTTGTTGTTGTTGTTGATGTTGTGGTTGTTGTTGTGGTTGTTGTGGTTGTGGTTGGTGTTGTTGTTGTTGTTGTGGTTGTTGTTGCGGTTGTTGTTGTGGTTGGTGTTGTTGTTGTGGTTGTTGTGGTTGGTGTTGTGTTTGTTGTTGTGGTTGTTGTGGTTGTTGTTGCGGTTGTTGTTGTGGTTGGTGTTGTTGTTGTGGTTGTTGTGGTTGGTGTTGTGTTTGTTGTTGTGGTTGTTGTTGTGGTTGTTGTTGTGGTTGTTGTGGTTGTTGTTGTTGTGGTTGTTGTTGTTGTGGTTGTTGTTGTTGTGGTTGTTGTTGTGGTTGTTGTTGTTGTGGTTGTTGTTGTGGTTGTTGTTGTGGTTGTTGTGGTTGTTGTTGTTGTGGTTGTTGTTGTGGTTGTGGTTGTTGTGGTTGTTGTTGTTGTTGTGGTTGTTGTTGTTGTGGTTGTTGTTGTTGTGGTGGTTGTGGTTGTTGTTGGGGTTGTGGTTGTTGTTGTTGTTGTTGTGGTTGTGGTTGTTGTTGTGGTGGTTGTTGTTGATGTTGTTGATGTTGTTGTTGTTGTTGTGTGACTTTTGACATTCCACTGGGGGGTTCTTCGCACGTGGGGGTCTGCGGTTTGCAATCATTGGAAGGATTTGATGAACCATTTCGGGTCTTAATTGATCGATCACGCTATACGGTGGCTTTCAGACAGCGTACATTAATAATTTTTCGTCTCCCCCACTCCTCTTTTCAGAACATAGATGGACTAAGTCCTTCTAAACAATCTGGCAAATCGTTGCGCATGGTGCTAACGGTTTTTATAAATAAATAAATGTGAACACCGTTTTAAAATAAATAAATTAATGCAGACCGACACACCTGATGACGGCCGTTTGTGTTATGGTCGAAACGTCGTGAGGATTTTTTATTGTTTTATATATATTTTTTGTTTTATTGTTTCCCTTCAACGTGGTGACTTTGCCGAAAGAGCTAAGATTATGAATCACTGCAGTCACGAAAGCTTTAAATAAAAATGTCATATTTGTGTTGTTGTCTTACTAACAATAGAGAGATAATAGAGTTTCTTTGTAAGCCATCTGGCTACCATGAGAGATTCGTTCATGAGGCTATCCGCATATACACAAGCACAGAGACAATTTCAACCGAGAAGATGGATTCTGGCTTAGCAATCATTGGAAGGATTTGATAAACCATTTCAGGTCTTAATTGATTGATCATTGTTATAATTCAGTAGGCTCACATGACATTGACTTCTCCAAGACAGAGGTTCTTTGTAAGCCATCTGGCTACCATGAGAGATTCGTTCATGAGGCTATCCGCATATACAAGCACAGAGACAATTTCAACCGAGAAGATGGATTCTGGCTTAGCAATCATTGGAAGGATTTGATAAACCATTTCAGGTCTTAATTGATTGATCATTGTTATAATTCAGTAGGCTCACATGACATTGACTTGTCCAAGACAGAGGTTCTTTGCAAGCCATCTGGCTACCATGAGAGATTCGTTCATGAGGCTATCCGCATACACAAGCACAGAGACAATTTCAACCGAGAAGATGGATTCTGGCTTAGCAATCATTGGAAGGATTTGATAAACCATTTCAGGTCTTAATTGATTGATCATTGTTATAATTCAGTAGGCTCACATGACATTGACTTCTCCAAGACAGAGGTTCTTTGTAAGCCATCTGGCTACCATGAGAGATTCGTTCATGAGGCTATCCGCATATACACAAGCACAGAGACAATTTCAACCGAGAAGATGGATTCTATCTTAGCAATCATTGGAAGGATTTGATAAACCATTTCAGGTCTTAATTGATTGATCATTGTTATAATTCAGTAGGCTCACATGACATTGACTTGTCCAAGACAGAGGTTCTTTGCAAGCCATCTGGCTACCACGAGAGATTCGTTCATGAGGCTATCCGCATATACACAAGCGCAGAGACAATTTCAACCGAGAAGATGGATTCTGGCTTAGCAATCATTGGAAGGATTTGATAAACCATTTCAGGTCTTAATTGATTGATCATTGTTATAATTCAGTAGGCTCACATGACATTGACTTCTCCAAGACAGAGGTTCTTTGTAAGCCATCTGGCTACCATGAGAGATTCGTTCATGAGGCTATCCACATACACAAGCACAGAGACAATTTCAACCGAGAAGATGGATTCTGGCTTAGCAATCATTGGAAGGATTTGATAAACCATTTCAGGTCTTAATTGATCGTTCACGCTATACGGTGGCTTTCAGACAGCGTACATTAAAATTTCGTCTCCCCCCTCATCTTTTCAGAACATAGATGGACTAAGTCCTTCTAAACAATTTGCCAAATCGCTGCGCGTGGCGCTAACGGTTTTTATAAATAAATAAGTAAACCGTTTAAAAATAAATAAATTAATGCGAACCGACACACCTGATGACGACCGTTTGTGTTACGGTCGAAACGTCGTGAGGATTTTTGTTATTGTTTTATATATATTTATTATTTTATTGTTTCCCTTCAACGTGACTTTACCCAAAGAACCAAGAATATAAATTGTATTGTTTTACAATAATGGTATTGTTTTATATTTTTATTATTTTATTGTTTTATATTTTTATTATTTTATTGTTTCCCTTCTACGTGGTGGTGACTTTACCGAAAGAACCAAGAATAATAATTTTATTGTTTTACAATAATGTTATTGTTTTATATTTTTATTATTTTATTGTTTCCCTTCTACGTGGTGGTGGTGACTTTACCCAAAGAACCAAGAATAATAATTTTATTATTTTATATTTTTATTATTTTATTGTTTCCCTTCTACGTGGTGGTGACTTTACCCAAAGAACCAAGAATAATAATTTTATTGTTTTACATTTTTATTATTTTATTGTTTCCCTTCTACGTGGTGGTGACTTTACCCAAAGAACCAAGAATAATAATTTTATTGGTTTATATTTTTATTATTTTATTGTTTCCCTTCTACGTGGTGGTGACTTTACCACCCAAAGAACCAAGAATAATAATTTTATTGTTTTATATTTTTATTATTTTATTGTTTCCCTTCTACGTGGTGGTGGTGACTTTACCCAAAGAACCAAGAATAATAATTTTATTGTTTTATATTTTTATTATTTTATTGTTTCCCTTCTACGTGGTGGTGACTTTACCCAAAGAACCAAGAATAATAATTTTATTGTTTTACATTTTTATTATTTTATTGTTTCCCTTCTACGTGGTGGTGACTTTACCCAAAGAACCAAGAATAATAAGTTTATTGGTTTATATTTTTATTATTTTATTGTTTCCCTTCTACGTGGTGGTGACTTTACCACCCAAAGAACCAAGAATAATAATTTTATTGTTTTATATTTTTATTATTTTATTGTTTTATATTTTTATTATTTTATTGTTTCCCTTCTACGTGGTGGTGACTTTACCCAAAGAACCAAGAATAATAATTTTATTGTTTTATATTTTTATTATTTTATTGTTTTATATTTTTATTATTTTATTGTTTCCCTTCTACGTGGTGGTGGTGACTTTACCGAAAGAGCTAAGTAGATGCCTTTCTTGTTCGTGTTTTTGTGGTTTTTGTGTTGTTGTTGTTGTTGCTGGTCGCACCGGATGGCTCAGAGGGCCTACACCGAAAATTTAAAAATAAAAAAAACTGAAAATAAATAAACTGAAACTGAAAAACCCTCCGGGCGAGCCGCCTTCTAACCCTCAGCGGAGTTTTTCCCCGGCTCCGACCCCTCGGCCTACGACAAAACTCCCAGAATCCCTCGGGAAAGGATATCCGGGTCCCAGACCATGTGACCAGCGCCAGTCCCCCCGGCCTGTGGAACGTAGATGTCTTCAGGTATCAACAACAGCCGAATGTCCGCTAAGGAGAACCCGCCTCTTACCCTCAGTGGAGTTTTGCCCATGGCCTACGACAAACTCCCAGAATCCCTCTGGAAAGGATATCCGGGTCCCAGACCATGTGACCAGCGCCAGTCCCACAGCCTGTGGAACGTAGATGTCTTCAGGTATCAACAACAGCCGAATGTCCGCTTAGGGAAACCAGCCTCTTAACCCTCAGCGGAGTTTTGCCCATGGCCTACGACAAACTCCCAGAATCCCTCTGGAAAGGATATCCGGGTCCCAGACCATGTGACCAGCGCCAGTCCCCCCGGCCTGTGGAACGTAGATGTCTTCAGGTATCAACAACAGCCGAATGTCCGCTTAGGAGAACCCGCCTCTTACCCTCAGTGGAGTTTTGCCCATGGCCTACGACAAACTCCCAGAATCCCTCTGGAAAGGATATCCGGGTTCCAGACCATGTGACCAGCCCCAGTCCCACAGCCTGTGGAACGTAGATGTCTTCAGGTATCGACAACAGCCGAATGTCCGCTTAGGGAAACCCGCCTCTTAACCCTCAGCGGAGTTTTGCCCATGGCCTACGACAAACTCCCAGAATCCCTCTGGAAAGGATATCTGGGTCCCAGACCATGTGACCAGCGCCAGTCCCACAGCCTGTGGAACGTAGATGTCTTCAGGTATCAACAACAGCCGAATGTCCCCTTAGGGAAACACGCCTCCTACCCTCAGCGGAGTTTTTCCCCGGCTCCGCCCCCACGGCCTACGAAAAACTCCCAGAATCCCTCTGGAAAAAATACCTGGGTCCCAGACCATGTGACCAGCGCCAGTCCCCCCGGCCTGTGGAACGTAGATGTCTTCAGGTATCAACAACAGCCGAATGTCCCCTTAGGGAAACCCGCCTCCTAACCCTCAGCGGAGTTTTGCCCATGGCCTACGACAAACTCCCAGAATCCCTCTGGAAAGGATACCCGGGTCCCAGACCATGTGACCAGCGCCAGTCCCCCCGGCCTGTGGAACGTAGATGTCTTCAGGTATCAACAACAGCCGAATGTCCGCTTAGGAGAACCCGCCTCTTACCCTCAGTGGAGTTTTGCCCATGGCCTACGACAAACTCCCAGAATCCCTCTGGAAAGGATATCCGGGTTCCAGACCATGTGACCAGCCCCAGTCCCACAGCCTGTGGAACGTAGATGTCTTCAGGTATCAACAACAGCCGAATGTCCGCTTAGGAGAACCCGCCTCTTACCCTCAGCGGAGTTTTGCCCATGGCCTACGACAAACTCCCAGAATCCCTCTGGAAAGGATATCCGGGTCCCAGACCATGTGACCAGCGCCAGTCCCCCCGGCCTGTGGAACGTAGATGTCTTCAGGTATCAACAACAGCCGAATGTCCGCTTAGGAGAACCCGCCTCTTACCCTCAGTGGAGTTTTGCCCATGGCCTACGACAAACTCCCAGAATCCCTCTGGAAAGGATATCCGGGTTCCAGACCATGTGACCAG
Organism: Petromyzon marinus; assembly: GCF_048934315.1. NCBI lineage: Eukaryota > Metazoa > Chordata > Hyperoartia > Petromyzontiformes > Petromyzontidae > Petromyzon > Petromyzon marinus. The sequence continues at coordinate 82,917 of NW_027423105.1, forward strand.
CCCCAGTCCCACAGCCTGTGGAACGTAGATGTCTTCAGGTATCGACAACAGCCGAATGTCCGCTTAGGGAAACCCGCCTCTTAACCCTCAGCGGAGTTTTGCCCATGGCCTACGACAAACTCCCAGAATCCCTCTGGAAAGGATATCCGGGTCCCAGACCATGTGACCAGCGCCAGTCCCACAGCCTGTGGAACGTAGATGTCTTCAGGTGTCAACAACAGCCGAATGTCCGCTTAGGGAAACTAGCCTCTTACCCTCAGCGGAGTTTTGCCCATGGCCTACGAAAAACTCCCAGAATCCCTCTGGACAGGATCTGGGTCCCAGACCATGTGACCAGCCCCAGTCCCCCCGGCCTGTGGAACGTAGATGTCTTCAGGTATCAACAACAGCCGAATGTCCACTTAGGGAAACCGGCCTCCTACCCTCAGCGGAGTTTTTCCCCGGCTCCGCCCCCTCGGCCTACGACAAAACTCCCAGAATCCCTCTGGAAAGGATATCCGGGTCCCAGACCATGTGACCAGCGCCAGTCCCCCCGGCCTGTGGAACGTAGACGTCTTCAGGTATCAACAACAGCCGAATGTCCCCTTAGGGAAACCAGCCTCTTACCCTCAGCAGAGTTTTGCCCATGGCCTACGACAAACTCCCAGAATCCCTCTGGAAAGGATATCCGGGTCCCAGACCATGTGACCAGCGCCAGTCCCACAGCCTGTGGAACGTAGATGTCTTCAGGTATCAACAACAGCCGAATGTCCGCTTAGGGAAACTAGCCTCTTACCCTCAGCGGAGTTTTGCCCATGGCCTACGACAAAACTCCCAGAATCCCTCTGGACAGGATCTGGGTCCCAGACCATGTGACCAGCCCCAGTCCCCCCGGCCTGTGGAACGTAGATGTCTTCAGGTATCAACAACAGCCGAATGTCCCCTTAGGGGAACCCGCCTCCTACCCTCAGCGGAGTTTTTCCCCGGCTCCGCCCCCTCGGCCTACGACAAAACTCCCAGAATCCCTCTGGAAAGGATATCCGGGTCCCAGACCATGTGACCAGCACCAGTCCCACAGCCTGTGGAACGTAGATGTCTTCAGGTATCAACAACAGCCGAATGTCCCCTTAGGGAAACTCGCCTCATACCCTCAGCGGAGTTTTGCCCATGGCCTACGAAAAACTCCCAGAATCCCTCTGGACAGGATCTGGATCCCAGACCATGTGACCAGCCCCAGTCCCCCCGGCCTGTGGAACGTAGATGTCTTCAGGTATCAACAACAGCCGAATGTCCGCTAAGGAGAACCCGCCTCTTACCCTCAGTGGAGTTTTGCCCATGGCCTATGACAAACTCCCAGAATCCCTCGGGAAAGGACATCCAGGTCCCAGACCATGTGACCAGCCCCAGTCCCCACAGCCTGTGGAACGTAGACGTCTTGAGGTATCAACAACAGCCGAATGTCCGCATAGGGAAACCAGCCTCCTAACCCTCAGCAGAGTTTTGCCCATGGCCTACGACAAACTCCCAGAATCCCTCTAGACAGGATCTGGGTCCCAGACCATGTGACCAGCGCCAGTCCCACAGCCTGTGGAACGTAGACGTCTTCAGGTATCAACAACAGCCGAATGTCCCCTTAGGGGAACCAGCCTCTTACCCTCAGCAGAGTTTTGCCCATGGCCTACGACAAACTCCCAGAATCCCTCTGGAAAGGACATCCGGGTCCCAGACCATGTGACCAGCCCCTCCCACCACCCCCCTAGCACCCCCCCCCCCTAGCCCCCTTGTGGGGGTCATCTCGACCAGACTCATTCCGTCGGTCGCCCATCCACACGGCATGTCCTGTTTACAGTAGTGTAGTGTATAGTGTAGTGTATAGTGTAGTGTATAGTGTAGTGTATAGTGTAGTGTATAGTGTAGTGTATAGTGTAGTGTATAGTGTAGTGTATAGTATAGTGTATAGTGTAGTGTATAGTGTAGTGTATAGTGTAGTGTATAGTGTAGTGTATAGTAGTGTAGTGTATAGTGTAGTGTATAGTGTAGTGTATAGTGTATAGTGTAGTGTATAGTGTAGTGTATAGTGTAGTGTATAGTGTAGTGTATAGTGTAGTGTATAGTAGTGTAGTGTATAGTGTAGTGTATAGTGTAGTGTATAGTGTAGTGTATAGTGTAGTGTGTAGTGTAGTGTATAGTGTAGTGTAGTGTGTAGTGTAGTGTGTTGTGTAGTGTGTAGTGTAGTGTATAGTGTAGTGTATAGTAGTGTATAGTGTAGTGTATAGTGTAGTGTATAGTGTAGTGTATAGTGTAGTGTATAGTAGTGTATAGTGTAGTGTATAGTGTAGTGTATAGTGTAGTGTATAGTGTAGTGTATAGTAGTGTAGTGTATAGTGTAGTGTATAGTGTAGTGTATAGTAGTGTAGTGTATAGTAGTGTAGTGTATAGTAGTGTATAGTGTAGTGTATAGTAGTGTATAGTGTAGTGTATAGTGTAGTGTATAGTGTAGTGTATAGTAGTGTATAGTGTAGTGTATAGTGTAGTGTATAGTAGTGTAGTGTATAGTGTAGTGTATAGTGTAGTGTATAGTGTAGTGTATAGTAGTGTAGTGTATAGTAGTGTAGTGTATAGTGTAGTGTATAGTAGTGTATAGTGTAGTGTATAGTGTAGTGTATAGTGTAGTGTATAGTAGTGTATAGTGTAGTGTATAGTGTAGTGTATAGTGTAGTGTATAGTGTAGTGTATAGTAGTGTATAGTGTAGTGTATAGTGTAGTGTATAGTGTAGTGTATAGTGTAGTGTATAGTGTAGTATATAGTAGTGTAGTGTATAGTGTAATGTATAGTGTAGTGTATAGTGTAGTGTAGTGTATAGTGTAGTGTATAGTAGTGTAGTGTATAGTGCAGTGTATAGTGTAGTGTATAGTAGTGTAGTGTATAGTGTAGTGTATAGTGTAGTGTATAGTGTAGTGTATAGTGTAATGTATAGTGTAGTGTATAGTAGTGTAGTGTATAGTGTAGTGTATAGTAGTGTATAGTGTAGTGTACAGTAGTGTAGTGTATAGTGTAGTGTATAGTGTAGTGTATAGTGTAGTGTATAGTGTAGTATATAATGTAGTGTATAGTGTAGTGTATAGTAGTGTAGTATATAGTAGTGTATTTTATAGTAGTGTAGTGTATAGTAGTGTAGTGTATAGTGTAGTGTATAGTAGTGTAGTGTATAGTAGTGTAGGGTATAGTGTAGTGTATAGTGTAGTGTATAGTAGTGTAGTATATAGTAGTGTAGTGTATAGTGTAGTGTATAGTGTAGTGTATAGTGTAGTGTATAGTAGTGTAGTATATAGTAGTGTATTTTATAGTAGTGTAGTGTATAGTGTTGTGTATAGTAGATTTCGCAAATTATATTTTGGTGTGTCTCTCTCTCACTATGCTTCTCTGTCTGAGTCTCTGTGTGAGTCTCTGTGTGTATCTCTGTGTGTCTCTGTGTGTGTCTCTGTGTGTGTCTCTGTGTGTCTCTGTGTGTGTCTCTGTGTGTGTCTCTGTGTGTTTCTGTGTGTGTCTCTGTGTGTGTCTCTGTGTGTGTCTCTGTGTGTCTCTGTGTGTGTCTGTATGTCTCTGTGTGTCTCTGTGTGAGTCTCTGCGTGTGTCTCTGTGTGAGTCTCTGTGTGTGTCTCTGTGTGTGTCTCTGTGTGAGTCTCTGTGTGTGTCTCTGTGTGTGTCTCTGTGTGTGTCTGTGTGTGTCTCTGTGTGTGTCTCTGTGTGAGTCTCTGTGTGTCTCTGTGTGTATCTCTGTGTGTATCTCTGTGTGTCTATCTGTGAGTGTCTCTGTGTGTGTCTCTGTGTGTGTCTCTGTGTGAGTCTGTGTGTGTGTCTCTGTGTGTGTTTCTGTGTGTGTCTCTGTGTGTGTCTCTGTGTGAGTCTCTGTGTGTCTCTGTGTGCATCTCTGTGTGTATCTCTGTGTGTCTATCTGTGAGTGTCTCTGTGTGTGTCTCTCTGTGTGTGTCTCTGTGTGAGTCTCTGTGTGTGTCTCTGTGTGTGTCTCTGTGTGTGTCTCTGTGTGTGTGTCTCTATGTGTGTGTCTCTGTGTGTGTCTCTGTGTGAGTCTGTGTGTGTCTCTGTGTGAGTCTCTGTGTGTGTCTCTGTGTGTGTCTCTGTGTGTGTCTCTGTGTGTGTCTCTGTGTGTGTGTGAGTCTCTGTGTGAGTCTCTGTGTGTGTCTCTGTGTGAGTCTGTGTGTGTCTCTGTGTGAGTCTCTCTGTGTGTCTCTGTGTGTGTCTCTGTGTGTGTCTCTGTGTGTGTCTCTGTGTGTGTCTCTGTGTGTGTCTCTGTGTGAGTCTCTGTGAGTGTCTCTGTGTGTGTCTCTGTGTGTGTCTCTGTGTGAGTCTCTGTGTGTGTCTCTGTGTGTCTCTCTGTGTGTGTCTCTGTGTGTGTCTCTGTGTGTCTCTGTGTGTCTCTGTGTGAGTCTCTGCGTGTGTCTCTGTGTGAGTCTGTGTGTGTGTTTCTGTGTCTCTGTGTATCTCTCTGTGTGTGTCTCTGTGTGTCTCTGTGTGTGTCTCTGTGTGAGTCTTTGTCTTTGTCTCTGTGTGTGTCTCTGTGAGTGTCTCTGTGTGTGTCTCTGTGTGTCTCTCTGTGTGTGTCTCTGTGTGTGTCTCTGTGTGTGTCTCTGTAAGTGTCTCTGTGTGTATCTCTGTGTGAGTCTCCGTGTGAGTCTCTGTGTGTCTCTGTGTGTGTCTCTGTGTGTGTCTCTGTGTGAGTCTCTGTGTGTCTCTGTGAGTCTCTGTCTGTGTCTCTGTGTGTGTCTATGTGTCTCTGTGTGTGTCTCTGTGTGAGTCTCTGTGTGTGTCTCTGTGTGTCTCTCTCTGTGTGTCTCTTTACCTGTGTCTCTGTCTGTCTCTCTCTCTGTCTCTCTGTCTGTCTCTCTCTCTGTGTCTCTCTGTCTCTCTCTGTCTCTCTCTCTGTGTCTCTCTCTGTCTCTCTCTCTCTCTCTCTCTGTCTCTCTGTGTCTCTCTGTGTCTCTCTGTCTCTCTCTGTCTCTCTGTCTGTCTCTCTGTGTCTCTCTGTCTCTATCTGTCTCTCTGTGTCTCTATCTGAGTCTCTATGGCTGTCTCTCTGTGTCTCAATGGCTGTCTCTCTGTCTCTCTCTGTGTCTCTCTGTCTGTCTCTCGCTCTGTCTCTGTCTGTCTCTCTGTGTCTCTCTGTCTCTCTGTCTGTCTCTCTATCTGTGTCTCTCTGTGTCTCTATCTGTGTCTCTCTGTCTGTCTCTCTGTGTCTCTCTGTCTGCCTCTCTATCTGTGTCTCTCTGTGTCTCTATCTGTGTCTCTCTGTGTCTCTCTGTCTGCCTCTCTGTCTCTCTCTGTCTCTCTGTGTCTCTTTGTCTGCCTCTCTGTCTCTGTGTGTCTCTGTCTGTCTCTCTGTCTCTCTGTGTGTCTCTGACTGTGTCTCTCTGTGTCTCTCTGTGTCTCTCTGTCTCTCTGTGTGTCTATGACTGTGTCTCTCTGTGTCTCTCTCTCTCTCTGTCTGTCTCTCTCTCTCTGTGTCTCTCCCCGTGCCTCCGTAGAGACGGGGTGTAGTCCGTGTGTCTCTGGCTGTGTTTACACAACATCCTATTGTAGCCACTCGCCTATTGTCTAGCGGGGTTGTGGTTTAGAGGGTGTGTGTAGTGTGTGTAGTGTAGTATGTGTAGTGTGTGTATAGTGTGTGTGTCTAGTGTGTGTATGTATAGTATGTGTAGTGTGTGTGTGGTGTGTGTGTAGTGTGTGTGTAGTGTGTGTAGTGTGTGTGTGTGTAGTGTGTGTGTAGTGTGTGTAGTGTGTGTGTAGTGTGTGTAGTGTGTATAGTGTGTGTGTATGTATAGTGTGTGTAGTGTTTGTGTAGTGTGTGTAGTGTGTGTGTAGTATGTGTGTATAGTGTAGTATGTGTGTATAGTGTAGTGTAGTATGTATAGTATGTATGTGTAGTGTGTGTGTAGTGTGTGTGTAGTGTGTGTGTAGTGTGTGTGTAGTGTGTGTAGTGTGTATAGTGTGTGTGTATGTATAGTGTGTGTAGTGTTTGTGTAGTGTGTGTAGTGTGTGTGTAGTATGTGTGTATAGTGTAGTATGTGTGTATAGTGTAGTGTAGTATGTATAGTATGTATGTGTAGTGTGTGTGTAGTGTGTGTGTAGTGTGTGTGTAGTGTGTGTGTAGTGTGTGTGTAGTGTGTGTGTAGTGTGTGTGTAGTGTGTGTGTGTGTAGTGTGTGTGTGTGTAGTGTGTGTGTGTAGTGTGTGTGTGTAGTGTGTGTGTGTAGTGTGTGTGTGTAGTGTGTGTGTGTAGTGTGTGTGTAGTGTGTGTGTAGTGTGTGTGTAGTGTGTGTGTGTAGTGTGTGTGTAGTGTGTGTAGTGTGTAGTGTGTGTAGTGTGTGTGTAGTGTGTGTGTGTGTGTGTAGTGTGTGTGTAGTGTGTGTAGTGTGTGTAGTGTGTGTGTAGTGTGTGTGTAGTGTGTGTGTAGTGTGAGTGTGTGTATGTGTAGTGTGTGTGTAGTGTGTGTGGTGTGTGTAGTGTGTGTGTAGTGTGTGTAGTGTGTGTAGTGTGTAGTGTGTGTGTAGTGTGTGTGTGTGTGGTGTGTAGTGTGTGTAGTGTGTGTGTAGTGTGTGTGTGTAGTGTAGTGTGTGTAGTGTGTGTGTAGTGTGTGTAGTGTAGTGTGTGTAGTGTGTGTGTAGTGTGTATAGTGTAGTGTAGTGTGTAGTGTAGTCTGTGTAGTGTGTGTGTAGTGTGTGTACTGTGTGTGTAGTGTGTGTGTGTATAGTGTGTGTAGTGTGTGTAGTGTGTGTGTAGTGTGTGTGTAGTGTGTGTGTGTAGTGTGTGTGTAGTGTGTGTGTGTAGTGTCTGTGTGTGTGTGTTAGTGTGTGTGTAGTGTGTGTGTAGTGTGTGTGTAGTGTGTGTGTGTGTGTAGTGTGTGTGTGTGTGTGTAGTGTGTGTGTAGTGTGTGTGTAGTATGTATGTGTAGTGTGTATAGTATGTGTGTATAGTGTAGTGTAGTATGTATAGTATGTACGTGTATGTGTGTGTAGTGTGAGTGTGTAGTGTAGTGTGTGTAGTGTGTGTAGTATGTGTGTGTAGTGTGTGTAGTGTAGTGTGTGTGTAGTGTGTGTAGTGTGTGTGTAGTGTGTGTATAGTGTAGTGTGTGTGTAGTGTGTGTGTAGTGTGTGTGTAGTGTGTGTAGTGTGTGGTGTGTGTGTAGTGTGTGTGTAGTGTGTGTGTGTAGTGTGTGTGTAGTGTGTGTGTGTAGTGTGTAGTGTGTGTAGTGTGTGTGTAGTGTGTGTGTGTAGTGTGTAGTGTGTGTAGTGTGAGTGTGTGTGTGTAGTGTGTGTGTGTGTGTAGTGTGTGTGTAGTGTGTAGTGTAGTGTGTGTGTAGTGTGTGTAGTGTGTGTGTAGTGTGTGTAGTGTGTGTGTAGTGTGTGTAGTGTAGTGTGTGTAGTGTGTAGTGTGTGTAGTGTGTGTGTAGTGTGTGTGTAGTGTGTGTGTAGTGTGTAGTATGTGTGTAGTGTGTGTAGTGTGTGTGTAGTGTGTGTGTAGTGTGTGTGTGTAGTGTGTGTATAGTGTAGTGTAGTATGTGTAGTGTGTAGTATGTGTGTATAGTGTAGTGTAGTATGTATAGTATGTATGTGTATGTGTGTGTAGTATGTGTGTATAGTGTAGTGTAGTATGTGTAGTGTGTGTGTAGTGTGTGTAGTATGTGTAGTGTGTGTGTAGTGTGTGTAGTGTGTGTGTAGTGTGTGTAGTGTGTGTGTAGTGTGTAGTATGTGTGTAGTGTGTGTAGTGTGTGTGTAGTGTGTGTGTAGTGTGTGTGTGTAGTGTGTGTATAGTGTAGTGTAGTATGTGTAGTGTGTAGTATGTGTGTATAGTGTAGTGTAGTATGTATAGTATGTATGTGTATGTGTGTGTAGTATGTGTGTATAGTGTAGTGTAGTATGTGTAGTGTGTGTGTAGTGTGTGTAGTATGTGTAGTGTGTGTGTAGTGTGTGTAGTGTGTGTGTAGTGTGTGTAGTGTGTGTGTAGTGTGTGTAGGGTGTGTAGTGTGTGTAGTGTGTGTGTAGTGTGTAGTGTGTGTAGTGTGTGTGTAGTGTGTGTAGTGTGTGTGTAGTGTGTGTAGTGTGTGTGTAGTATGTGTAGTGTGTGTGTAGTGTGTGTAGTGTGTGTGTATAGTGTATAGTGTGTGTAGTGTGTAGTGTAGTGTGTGTATGTGTGTGTAGTATGTGTAAAATGTAGTGTAGTATGTATAGTATCTATGTATAGTATGTATGTATAGTGTGTATGTGCAGTGTGTATGTGTAGTGTGTGTGTGTAGTGTGTGTAGTGTAGTATTATAGTATGTATGTATAGTGTGTATGTGTAGTGTGTATGTGTAGTGTGTGTGTGTAGTGTAGTATTATAGTATGTATGTATAGTGTGTATGTGTAGTGTGTATGTGTAGTGTGTGTGTGTAGTGTAGTATTATAGTATGTATGTATAGTATGTATGTGTAGTGTGTATGTGTAGTGTGTGTGTGTAGTGTAGTATTATAGTATGTATGTATAGTGTGTATGTGTAGTGTGTATGTGTAGTGTGTGTGTGTAGTGTAGTATTATAGTATGTATGTATAGTATGTATGTGTAGTGTGTATGTGTAGTGTGTGTGTGTAGTGTAGTATTATAGTATGTATGTATAGTGTGTATGTGTAGTGTGTATGTGTAGTGTGTGTGTGTAGTGTAGTATTATAGTATGTATGTGTATGTGTGTATAGTGTAGTGTGTGTGTGTAGTGTGTGTGTGTGTAGTGTAGTATTATAGTATGTATGTGTATGTGTGTATAGTGTAGTGTAGTATGTATAGTATCTATGTATAGTATGTATGTGTAGTATGTGTGTATAGTGTAGTGTAGTATGTATAGTATCTATGTATAGTATGTATGTGTAGTATGTGTGTATAATGTAGTGTAGTATGTATAGTATCTATGTATAGTATGTGTGTATAGTGTAGTGTAGTATGTATAGTATGTATGTGTATGTGTGTATAGTGTAGTGTAGTGTGTATAATGTAGTGTAGTATGTATAGTATGTATGTGTAGTTTGTGTGTGTGTGGTGTGTGTGTATAGTATGTAGTGTGTGTGTGTGTAGTGTGTGTACTGTGTGTGTTGTATGTGTGTATAGTGTAGTGTAGAGTGTATAGTGTAGTGTAGTATGTATAGTATCTATGTATAGTATGTATGTGTAGTATGTGTAGTGTGTGTATAGTGTAGTGTAGTATGTATAGTATGTCTGTATAGTATGTATGTGTAGTATGTGTAGTATGTGTGTATAATGTAGTGTAGTATGTATAGTATGTATGTGTAGTTTGTGCCGTGATTTGAGGCGGTGATTGTGAGGCTATTGTCATCACATCACAGATCGCACCACCTCCTCTCCCACACCCCCCTCACCTACTGCCGAGTCCGACGTTTAAACCTCGTGCCAATATCAGATCTGTCTCCCAACTTGACCATTTGCTATTGCTCCCCCTACCCACCCACACCCCCCAAATCTGACGTCTGCAACAGCCCAAATGATATTAGCGATAGGGTTTTAATTATTTTTTTAACCCTTTTAACCTGCCTCCAGATTCAACTGATCACTGTTTGCAATCAAACGCGACACAAGTGGTGAAAAATTTGTAAAGCAAAAATGGGACAGCTCTGATGATATGTGTGTCTATCTGTGTGTGTCTATGTGTGTGTGTCTCTGTGTGTGTGTCTATCTGTGTGTGTCTCTGTGTGTGTGTCTCTGTGTGTGTGTCTCTGTGTGTGTCTGTGTGTGTGTCTGTGTGTGTGTCTGTGTGTGTCTCTGTGTGTCTGTGTGTGTGTCTGTGTGTGTCTATGTGTGTGTGTCTCTGTGTGTGTCTATCTGTGTGTGTCTGTGTGTGTGTCTGTGTGTGTGTCTCTGTGTGTGTCTCTGTCTCTGTGTGTGTCTCTGTGTGTGTCTCTGTGTGTGTCTCTGTGTGTCTCTGTGTGTGCCTCTGTGTGTGTCTTTGTGTGTGTCTCTGTGTGAGTCTCTGTGTGTGTCTCTGTGTGTGTCTCTGTGTGAGTGTCTCTGTGTGTGTCTATCTGTGAGTGTCTCTGTGTGTGTCTCTGTGTGTGTCTATCTGTGTGTGTCTCTGTGTGTGTGTCTGTGTGTGAGTCTCTGTGTGTGTCTATCTGTGTGTGTCTATGTGTGTGTCTGTGTGTGTCTGTGTGTGTGTCTGTGTGTGTGTCTGTGTGTCTCTGTGTGTGTGTCTCTGTGTGTGAGTCTCTGTGTGTGTCTGTGTGTGTCTCTGTGTGCGTCTCTGTGTGTGTCTCTGTGTGTCTCTGTGTGTGTCTCTGTGTGTCTCTGTGTGTTTTTCTGTGTCTCTGTGTGTGTCTCTGTGTGTCTCTGTGTCTCTGTGTCTCTATGTGTGTCTCTGTGTGTGTCTGGTGTGAGTCTGTGTGTGTCTCTGTGTGAGTCTCTGTGTGTGTCTCTGTGTGTGTCTATCTGTGTGTGTCTCCGTGTGTCTCTCTGTGTGTGTCTCTGTGTGTGTGTGTCTCTGTGTGTGTGTCTCTGTGTGTGTATCTGTGTGTGTCTCTGTGTGTGTCTCTGTGTCTCTATGTGTGTGTCTCTGTGTGTGTCTCTGTGTGTGTCTCTGTGTGTGTCTCTGTGTGTGTCTCTGTGTGAGTCTATCTGTGTGTGTCTCTGTGTGTCTCTGTGTGTTTTTCTGTGTCTCTGTGTGTGTCTCTGTGTGTCTCTGTGTCTCTGTGTCTCTATGTGTGTCTCTGTGTGTGTCTGGTGTGAGTCTGTGTGTGTCTCTGTGTGAGTCTCTGTGTGTGTCTCTGTGTGTGTCTATCTGTGTGTGTCTCCGTGTGTCTCTCTGTGTGTGTCTCTGTGTGTGTGTGTGTCTCTGTGTGTGTGTCTCTGTGTGTGTATCTGTGTTTGTCTCTGTGTGTGTCTCTGTGTCTCTATGTGTGTGTCTCTGTGTGTGTCTCTGTGTGTGTCTCTGTGTGTGTCTCTGTGTGAGTCTATCTGTGTGTCTCTGTGTGAGTCTATCTGTGTGTCTCTGTGTGTGTCTCTGTGTGTGTCTCTTTGTGAGTCTCTGTGTGTGTCTCTGTGTGTCTCTCTGTGAGTGTCTCTGTGTGTGTCTCTGTGTGTGTCTCTGTGTGCGTGTCTATGTGTCTCTGTCTATGTGTGTGTCTCTGTGTGTGTGTCTCTGTGTGTGTGTGTCTCTGTGTCTCTGTGTGTGTCTCTGTGTCTCTGTGTGTGTCTGTGTGTGTGTCTCTGTGTGAGTCTCTGTGTGTGTCTCTGTGAGTGTCTGTGTGTCTCTGTGTGTGTCTCTGTGTGTGTCTCTCTGTGTCTCTCTGTGTGTGCCTATGTGTGTGTCTCTCTCTGTCTCTCTGTGTGATGATGTTGGCACTGTCCTTGAAGCTGATTGTTCCCAGGCACGAGAGACGGATTTTCCTCAGAGCCCTTAGGTCTCCCGCTGGTGCTGGACCAGATGACGCCAAAAAAAAAGATTCAGCGTACAATTAGCGTACGTCTCGAAAACATTACTAGGCCTCCTTTGGCAGTAGTAATATAGGAGACACTACTATAGTACTATAGTACTGTCTCCTATACTACTATAGTACTACAGTACTATAGTACTGTAGTACTATAGTACTATAGGAGACACTATAGTACTGTAGTACTATAGTACTACTATAGTACTATAGTACTACTATAGTACTACAGTACTATAGTACTACAGTACTATAATACTACTATAGTACTACAGTACTATAGTACTACAGTACTATAGTACTGTAGTACTATAGTACTATAGGAGACACTATAGTACTGTAGTACTATAGTAGTATAGGAGACAGTACTATAGTACTATAGTACTATTGGAGACAGTACTATAGTACTGTCTCCTATAGTACTATAGTACTATAGCAGTGTCTCCTATAGTACTATAGTACTATAGGAGACACAGTACTATAGTACTATAGTACTATAGGAGACACAGTACTATAGTACTATAGTACTGTGTCTCCTATAGTACTATAGTACTATAGGAGACACACTACTATAGTACTATAGGAGACACTACTATAGTACTATAGTACTATAGGAGACACTACTATAGTACTATAGTACTATAGGAGACACTACTATAGTACTATAGTACTATAGGAGACACTACTATAGTACTATAGGAGACACTACTATAGTACTATAGTACTATTACTATAGTACTATTGTACTATAGGAGACACTACTATAGTACTATAGTACTATATGAGACACTACTATAGTACTATAGTACTATAGGAGACACTACTATAGTACTATAGTACTAAAGGAGACACTACTATAGTACTATAATACTATAGGAGACACGACTATAGTACTATAGTACTATAGGAGACACTACTATAGTACTATAGTACTATAGGAGACACGACTATAGTACTATAGTACTATAGGAGACACGACTATAGTACTATAGTACTATAGGAGACACTACTATAGTACTATAGGAGACACTACTATAGTACTATAGTACTATAGGAGACACTACTATAGTACTATAGTACTATAGGAGACACTACTATAGTACTATAGTACTATAGGAGACACTACTATAGTACTATAGTACTATAGGAGACACTACTATAGTACTATAGCACTATAGGAGACACTACTATAGTACTATAGTACTATAGGAGACACTACTATAGTACTATAGGAGACAGTAGTATAGTACTATAGTACTATAGGAGACACTACTATAGTACTATAGAGACACTACTATAGTACTATAGCACTATAGGAGACACTACTATAGTACTATAGGAGACACTACTATAGTACTATAGGAGACACTACTATAGTACTATAGTACTATAGGAGACACTACTATAGTACTATAGGAGACACTACTATAGTACTATAGGAGACACTACTATAGTACTATAGTACTATAGGAGACACTACTATAGTACTATAGTACTATAGGAGACACTACTATAGTACTATAGTACTATAGGAGACACTACTATAGTACTATAGTAGTGTCTCCTATAGTACTATAGTACTATAGGAGACAGTACTATAGTACTATAGTACTATAGGAGACACTACTATAGTACTATAGTAGTGTCTCCTATAGTACTATAGTGCTATAGGAGACACTACCATAGTACTATAGTACTATAGGAGAGACTACTATAGTACTATAGGAGACACTACTATAGTACTATAGTACTATAGGAGACACTACTATAGTACTATAGTACTATAGCACTGTCTCCTATAGTACTATAGTACTATAGGAGACAGTACTATAGTACTATAGTACTATAGGAGACGCTACTATAGTACTATAGGAGACACTACTATAGTACTATAGTACTGTAGGAAACACTACTATAGTACTATATGACTATAGGAGACACTACTATAGTACTATAGTGCTATAGGAGACACTACTATAGTACTATAGTGCTATAGGAGACACTACTATAGTACTATAGTACTATAGGAGACACTACTATAGTACTATAGTACTATAGGAGACACTACTATAGTACTATAGTACTATAGGAGACAGTACTATAGTACTATAGGAGACACTACTATAGTACTATAGTACTATAGGAGACACTACTATAGTACTATAGGAGACACTACTATAGTACTATAGTACTATAGGAGACACTACTATAGTACTATAGTACTATAGGATACACTACTATAGTACTATAGTACTATAGGAGACACTACTATAGTACTATAGGAGACACTACTATAGTACTAGAGTACTATAGGAGACACTACTGTAGTACTATAATACTATAGGAGACACTACTATAGTACTATAGTACTATAGGAGACACTACTATAATAATATAGTACTGTGGTACTATAGTACTATAGGAGACGGTACTATAGTACTATAGTACTGTAGTACTATAGTACTATAGGAGACAGTACTATAGTAATATAGTACTGTAGTACTATAGTAGTATAGGAGACAGTACTATAGTACTATATTACTATAGGAGACACTACTATAGTACTATAGTACTATTACTATAGTACTATAGTACTATAGGAGACACTACTATAGTACTATAGTACTATAGGAGACACTACTATATAGTAATATAGTACTGTAGTACTATAGTACTATAGGAGACAGTACTATAGTACTATAGTAATATAGTACTATTGTACTATAGGAGACAGTACTATAGTACTATAGGAGACAGTACTATAGTACTATAGTACTATAGGAGACAGTACTATAGTACTATAGGGGACACTACTATAGTACTATAGTACTATAGGAGACACTACTATAGTACTATAGTACTATAGGAGACACTACTATAGTACTATAGTACTATAGCACTGTCTCCTATAGTACTATAGTACTATAGGAGACAGTACTATAGTACTATAGTACTATAGGAGACACTACTATAGTACTATAGGAGACACTACTATAGTACTATAGTACTATAGGAAACACTACTATAGTACTATAGTACTATAGGAGACACTACTATAGTACTATAGTGCTATAGGAGACACTACTATAGTACTATAGTGCTATAGGAGACACTACTATAGTAATATAGTACTATAGGAGACACTACTATAGTACTATAGTACTATAGGAGACACTACTATAGTACTATCGTACTATAGGAGACACTACTATAGTACTATAGGAGACACTACTATAGTACTATAGTACTATAGGAGACACTACTATAGTACTATAGTACTATAGGAGACACTACTATAGTACTATAGTACTATAGGAGACAGTACTATAGTACTATAGTACTATAGGAGACACTACTATAGTACTATAGTACTATAGGAGACACTACTATAGTACTATAGTACTATAGGAGACAGTACTATAGTACTATAGGAGACACTACTATAGTACTATAGTACTATAGGAGACACTACTATAGTACTATAGTACTATAGGAGACACTACTATAGTACTATAGGAGACACTACTATAGTACTATAGTACTATAGGAGACACTACTATAGTACTATAGTACTATAGGAGACACTACTATAGTACTATAGTACTATAGGATACACTACTATAGTACTACAGTACTATAGGAGACACTACTATAGTACTATAGGAGACACTACTATAGTACTATAGTACTATAGGAGACACTACTATAGTACTATAGTACTATAGGAGACACTACTATAGTACTATAGTACTATAGGAGACACTACTATAGTAATATAGTACTGTAGTACTATAGTACTATAGGAGACGGTACTATAGTACTATAGTACTGTAGTACTATAGTACTATAGGAGACAGTACTATAGTAATATAGTACTGTAGTACTATAGTAGTATAGGAGACAGTACTATAGTACTATAGTACTATAGGAGACACTACTATAGTACTATAGTACTATTACTATTACTATAGTACTATAGTACTATAGGAGACACTACTATAGTACTATAGTACTATAGTGCTATAGTACTATAGGAGACAGTACTATAGTACTAT
Source organism: Petromyzon marinus (assembly GCF_048934315.1). Lineage (NCBI taxonomy): Eukaryota > Metazoa > Chordata > Hyperoartia > Petromyzontiformes > Petromyzontidae > Petromyzon > Petromyzon marinus. Next base: position 98,433 of record NW_027423105.1, read on the forward strand.
AGTACTATAGGAGACAGTACTATAGTACTATAGTACTATAGGAGACACTACTATAGTACTATAGTACTATAGGAGACACTACTATAGTACTATAGTACTATAGGAGACACTACTATAGTACTATAGTACTATAGGAGACACTACTATAGTACTATAGTACTATAGGAGACACTACTATAGTACTATAGTACTATAGGAGACACTACTATAGTACTATAGTATTATAGGAGACACTACTATAGTACTATAGTACTATAGGAGACACTACTATAGTACTATAGTGCTATAGGAGACACTACTATAGTACCATAGTACTATAGGAGACACTACTATAGTACTATAGTACTATAGGAGACACTACTATAGTACTATCGTACTATAGGAGACACTACTATAGTACTATAGGAGACACTACTATAGTACTATAGTACTATAGGAGACACTACTATAGTACTATAGTACTATAGGAGACACTACTATAGTACTATAGTACTATAGGAGACACTACTATAGTACTATAGTACTATAGGAGACACTACTATAGTACTATAGTGCTATAGGAGACACTACTATAGTACCATAGTACTATAGGAGACACTACTATAGTACTATAGTACTATAGGAGACACTACTATAGTACTATCGTACTATAGGAGACACTACTATAGTACTATAGGAGACACTACTATAGTACTATAGTACTATAGGAGACACTACTATAATACTATAGTACTATAGGAGACAGTACTATAGTACTATAGGAGACACTACTATAGTACTATAGTACTATAGGAGACACTACTATAGTACTATAGGAGACACTACTATAGTACTATAGGAGACACTACTATAGTACTATAGTACTATAGGAGACACTACTATCGTACTATAGTACTATAGTAGACACTACTATAGTACTATAGTACTATAGGAGACACTACTATAGTACTATAGTACTATAGGAGACACTACTATAGTACTATAGTACTATAGGAGACACTACTATAGTACTATAGTACTATAGGAGACACTACTATAGTACTATAGTACTATAGGAGACACTACTATAGTACTAAAGTACTATAGGAGACACTACTATAGTACTATAGTACTATAGGAGACACTACGATAGTACTATACTACTATAGGAAACACTACTATAGTACTATAGTACTATAGGAGACACTACTATAGTACTATAGTACTATAGGAGCCACTACTATAGTACTATAGTACTATAGGAGACACTACTATAGTACTATAGTACTATAGGAGACACTACTATAGTACTATAGTACTATAGGAGACACTACTATAGTACTATAGTACTATAGGAGACACTACTATAGTACTATAGCAGACACTACAATAGTACTATAGTACTATAGGAGACACTACTATAGTACTATAGTACTATAGGAGACACTACTATAGTACTATAGTACTATAGGAGACACTACTGTAGTACTATAGTACTATAGGAGACACTACTAAAGTACTATAGTACTATAGGAGACACTACTATAGTACTATAGTACTATAGGAGACACTACTATAGTACTATAGTACTATAGAAGACACTACTATAGTACTATAGTACTGTCTCCTATAGTACTATAGTACTATAGGAGACACTACTATAGTACTATAGTACTATAGGAGACAATACTATAGTACTATAGTACTATAGGAGACACTACTATAGTACTATAGTACTGTCTCCTATAGTACTATAGTACTATAGGAGACACTACTATAGTACTATAGTACTGTCTCCTATAGTACTATAGTACTATATATATAGGAGACAGTACTATAGTACTATAGTACTGTCTCCTATAGTACTATATATATAGGAGACAGTACTATAGTACTATAGTACTGTCTCCTATAGTACTATATATATAGGAGACAGTACTATAGTACTATAGTACTGTCTCCTATAGTACTATATATAGGAGACAGTACTATAGTACTATATTACTGTCTCCTATAGTACTATCTCCTATAGTACTATATATATAGGAGACACTACTATAGTACTATAGTACTATAGGCGACACTACTATAGTACTATAGTACTGTCTCCTATAGTACTATATATATAGGAGACACTACTATAGTACTATAGTACTATAGGCGACACTACTATAGTACTATAGTACTATAGGAGACACTACTATAGTACTATAGTACTATAGGAGACACTACTATAGTACTATAGTACTATAGGAGACACTACTATAGTACTATA